>NC_043755.1:27248745-27288178 GCF_902148845.1 Salarias fasciatus | reverse complement strand
TTTTATGGATTTAACTGCTTGTTCTTAACAGCTGATGTCAGCTGTATAACTGTGGATGGCTTGAATTCAGGCGAGAGAGAGCTGCACTCAGTGCAGTAGAGCGCTGAGCACAGGCTGTGTGTTTTTGGTTGCTGTTTTCAGGTATTTTTCATTAAATCATGAATCTCTGTGTGGGGTGTAGCCCTGGAGAGAGAGCCAGGTTTCAGCACCACAGACAGCTCCGCATCCGAATGGTCATTTTCTCACTCATTTTGCGTCTTGAACATAAACAAGGAATGCTCTGTGTTATCATGAGATTTAACGGTAATTGGGAGAGTCTTGGGACTGCTATTAATTTATTGTTTAAGCTTTTCTTACGACCTTAACTTTGTTAGATGTAGCAGGCACGAGCCTGCCTACACATGTACATCGTCGTTGGTGTGTGCGTCGTATTTTGCCACTGCCTGCCTACCTCACCCTGGAGCTCACGGTGCGAGCCTGCTCAGTACCGGTTCACGTCAAATCAAGCAGTACCATGTCTCAGTACCTGAACGCATCCTTGACTGTGACGGAGCGGAAGAGTTGGGTTTTCCATGCAGGACCTGAACGCAGCATTACAGCACACGAGCGTAACGACGTTAGGAGCTAGCATGTCAACAAAGCAAACCTGAGTATAAAGTGCTGCTTTTCAAAACACCATGCAGATGACGCTGGCTGCAGCAGGAAGACTTCTGGTCTGAGGAAGCTCCCGGTGAAGGGCAGGATTTATCTCAAGCCTTGTCCTCCTGGCCACTATGAGTGCTGCAGTGGCCTGGGGGCGTGGCCTGGGGGCGTGGCCTGGGACAGCCTGGTGTGACCTGTCAGCATGCTAGCATCCATTAGCCTCTCTTCTGCAGTCAGCAAGAAATTAACATTTATCCCAATATAAACACACACAAAGGGACAGAAAGCTGGTTCCGCTGAGCACCGGACCCGGATCGGTTCAGAAGGCTGCCCATCTGTAGCGAGCGGCCTCAGGGAGGCGCTCTGGGGAGCTGAAGGGAAGCCCCCACTGCTTCCTACTCAGCACACTAGCAACAATCCAGATGAGGTGGTCTTCTCAAAATCTAACCAACTTTCACTGTGTGAAGGAGGAGCAGAGCTCAGGAACTCCAGCAGCACCACATGACTGCATGTCCAACCCGTCCCTTAGAGTCCATGAGACGGAACTGTGAGTTCTCTGAAGACCTGTCAGGTTCTGTCAGGTTCTGTTAGGTTCTGTCAGGTTCTGTGAGGTTCTGTCAGGTTCTGTGAGGTTCTGTGAGGTTCTGTCAGGTTCTGTGAGGTTCTTTCAGGTTCTTTCAGGTTCCGTCAGGTTCTGTGAGGTTCTGTCAGGTTCTGTCAGGTTCTTTCAGGTTCTTTCAGGTTCTGTGAGGTTCTTTCAGGTTCCGTCAGGTTCTGTTAGGTTCTGTCAGGTTCTGTCAGGTTCTGTGAGGTTCTGTCAGGTTCTGTCAGGTTCTTTCAGGTTCTGTCAGGTTCTTTCAGGTTCTGTCAGGTTCTGTCAGGTTCTTTCAGGTTCTTTCAGGTTCTGTGAGGTTCTGTGAGGTTCTGTCAGGTTCTGTCAGGTTCTTTCAGGTTCCGTCAGGTTCTGTGAGGTTCTGTGAGGTTCTGTCAGGTTCTGTGAGGTTCTGTCAGGTTCTTTCAGGTTCCGTCAGGTTCTGTCAGGTTCTGTCAGGTCTGTCAGGTTCTTTCAGGTTCTGTCAGGTTCTGTGAGGTTCTGTCAGGTTCTGTCAGGTTCTTTCAGGTTCTGTCAGGTTCTGTGAGGTTCTGTCAGGTTCTGTGAGGTTCTGTGAGGTTCTGTGAGGTTCTGTGAGGTTCTGTCAGGTTCTTTCAGGTTCTTTCAGGTTCCGTCAGGTTCTGTGAGGTTCTGTCAGGTTCTGTCAGGTTCTTTCAGGTTCTGTGAGGTTCTTTCAGGTTCCGTCAGGTTCTGTTAGGTTCTGTCAGGTTCTGTCAGGTTCTGTTAGGTTCTGTCAGGTTCTGTGAGGTTCTGTCAGGTTCTGTGAGGTTCTGTGAGGTTCTGTCAGGTTCTTTCAGGTTCTGTGAGGTTCTTTCAGGTTCCGTCAGGTTCTGTTAGGTTCTGTCAGGTTCTGTCAGGTTCTGTGAGGTTCTGTCAGGTTCTGTCAGGTTCTGTCAGGTTCTGTCAGGTTCTGTGAGGTTCTGTCAGGTTCTGTCAGGTTCTTTCAGGTTCTGTCAGGTTCTGTGAGGTTCTGTCAGGTTCTGTCAGGTTCTTTCAGGTTCTTTCAGGTTCCGTCAGGTTCTGTGAGGTTCTGTCAGGTTCTGTCAGGTTCTGTGAGGTTCTGTCAGGTTCTTTCAGGTTCTGTCAGGTTCTGTCAGGTTCTGTCAGGTTCTTTCAGGTTCTGTCAGGTTCTGTGAGGTTCTGTCAGGTTCTGTCAGGTTCTGTCAGGTTCTGTGAGGTTCTTTCAGGTTCCGTCAGGTTCTGTTAGGTTCTGTCAGGTTCTGTCAGGTTCTGTGAGGTTCTGTCAGGTTCTGTCAGGTTCTTTCAGGTTCTTTCAGGTTCCGTCAGGTTCTGTCAGGTTCTGTCAGGTTCTGTCAGGTTCTGTCAGGTTCTGTCAGGTTCTTTCAGGTTCCGTCAGGTTCTGTTAGGTTCTGTCAGGTTCTGTGAGGTTCTGTGAGGTTCTGTCAGGTTCTTTCAGGTTCTTTCAGGTTCCGTCAGGTTCTGTGAGGTTCTGTCAGGTTCTGTCAGGTTCTGTGAGGTTCTTTCAGGTTCCGTCAGGTTCTGTTAGGTTCTGTCAGGTTCTGTGAGGTTCTGTCAGGTTCTGTCAGGTTCTTTCAGGTTCTTTCAGGTTCTGTCAGGTTCTGTGAGGTTCTGTCAGGTTCTGTCAGGTTCTTTCAGGTTCTTTCAGGTTCTGTGAGGTTCTGTCAGGTTCTGTCAGGTTCTGTCAGGTTCTTTCAGGTTCCGTCAGGTTCTGTTAGGTTCTGTCAGGTTCCGTCAGGTTCTGTCAGGTTCTGTCAGGCTCTGTCAGGTTCTGTCAGGTTCTGTCAGGTTCTGTCAGGTTCTGTCAGGTTCTGTCAGGTTCTGTTAGGTTCTGTCAGGTTCCGTCAGGTTCTGTTAGGTTCTGTGAGGTTCTTTCAGGTTCTTTCAGGTTCTTTCAGGTTCCGTCAGGTTCTGTGAGGTTCTTTCAGGTTCTGTCAGGTTCCGTCAGGCCGGACTGGTCTCATCTGTGTGGATCAGGAAGAGGTCTAGCAGAAAAGCTCTGCAGCTGCTGGCTGGTACTGGGTGGGTGGACAAAAGATGACCTGGACACAAAGGAGTAGAGCACCCCCGCCCCCACCCGCCCCCACCCGCCCCCGGCGGACACCTCCGCCCTCATGCTGGAGATAATTGGCTGAGTTTATAGCCTGTCTTGTCTCCAGGTTTGATGTGTGTGCCGAGGCCAAGTTAATTAAATCTCTCTGATTAATCTGCACTGCAGTGAGTTTAAAAAGTGTGTGTGTGTGTGTGTGTGTGTGTGTGTGTGTGTGTTATGAATGGAAAAAGCGTCTGCTGAGACACACTAACTTTTACTTCCTCAGCTAATAGCTGAACTCAGCTATTAGCTGGTCCAGCTTTGCTCCAAAACCACAGAAACAATCAGGCAACAGGAGAACCACAGAGAACTGGAGAATCTCCGAAACAGCAAGTCACAAAACCAGAGAACCAGAGAACCAGAGGACCGGAGGACCAGAGGACCGGAGGACCGGAGGACCGGAGGACCGGAGGACCGGAGGACCGGAGGACCGGAGGACCGGAGGACCGGAGGACCGGCGGACCGAAGGACCAGAGAACCGGAGGACCGGAGGACCGGAGGACCGGAGGACCGGAGGACCGGAGGACCGGAGGAACGGAGGACCGGAGGACCGGAGGACCGGAGGACCGGAGGACCGGAGGACCGGAGGACCGGACTGAAGGGAGAAAAACCTCAGAGTGACTGAGGATCCCACAGAAGAGTCTCCCCAAACGACAGCAGCATGGGACCAGCGGCTCTGTAAATCCTCAGATTTCTCTCAGTTAAGGTCGTGTTTATTCTTCATTCTTTGAATGACTTCTTTGTGTGTGTGTGTGTGTGTGTGTGTGTGTGTGTGTGTGTGTGTTGCCTTCCACTGCAGTGCAGTGTGTTAGAACGGATGAAGTCCAGTCGGTTGACTGACGGAGTCTAGAGAACTGTGGCACCAGCACCAGACGATACGGTGCATCTCCTACTGTACCCAGAGATGAGTAGTCTGTTAGTTATGACGGACTGAAGCTGCTTTCCAGGAAGCTTCTGGAGCTTCTGTTCCGGTGTCTGAGACAGTCCAGCAGCTGACTGCAGCCGGCCTGTCAGCACCGAGTCCTCCTTTCACGCCGTCCATGTTCTGCTCGCTCGAACATGATTTTAGGGATTCTGTGGGACAAGTGTCTTTATGTCCTCATGGATGAGACCACAGTCAAGCCACAATAAAGCCCATTCGGCCATCCTCACCATGCTAATACTCTACTACACTGCTAGCTATTGAACATGTCCCGTGCCGGGCTGTCATTATGAATCATCTGTAGCTCTGTCTGTCCCCTCTGAACACTGTGTCCCCTGCAGCAGCCTCACAGGAGCCTTTAGCAGCATGACGACAGTTTCTTCAGTGACTGAACATGAGCAGAGTGTAAACCGGCCCGCGGTCCGCCCCGCTCACGTATCAGCTGCTCCTACAACGCTGGCTAATGGGCCCGAGAGGGCCGTCACGCCGGCTGTGGCGTCCAAAATGACGGCAGGACGGCTCTCGCGGTGGCAGTAGGGTCACGTCAGGCGCTTTTCCTCTGACTGCACCGATTCTCTTTCTGAAGCTCTGCTGAAAAACTGGACCCGGAGAAATGGAGAGAAGAGGAGCAGCAGGAGGAAGGCAGTCCTGCATCGGAGGACGAGAGACGCTCTGACGACGGAGCGAGTGCTGGAGAGAGGAAGAGGAGCAGAGGGAGGGATGGGAGGGGGCCGGGGGGCCGGGGTGTTTGTCATGCCGGGGCTGTCGGGGGAGAGCTGCAGACAGTGGCGGGGCCTTTGGAAGCTGCTCTCAGTTGCGGTAGGAATAATTAGCGCGGTTGCCATGACCGTCTCACAATAACGGAGAGTGGGGGAGGGGAGGGGACAGGAGCGGGGACGAGGACGGCTGGCGACACGAGCTGCCGCTATCACAGCGTCCCCCAGGTGGCATCGAGCGTCCAGACTGCTGTCTCACAGCTGGAGGCAAGGAGGACGGCTTAGCGAGGACAGGGGACAGAGGACAGCTCGGCGAGGACAGAGGAAAGACAACAAAGGACGAATCAGTGAAGACAGAGGACAGATGGGTATAAAAGACAAGTCAATGAGGACAGACAAAGCTGAAGCTCCTCCATCCACCCGTCCATCATCCCTCCATCCCGGAGCAGAGTCCGGTGGAGGTGGAGTGAACCCGGCCATGATGGAAGAGACACCTGGACCTGCAGGGAGAACATGCAGACATGCTTCCACCCTGGACCTGCAGCCAAACTTACATCATCATCACGCCTTATTACAGAGACGAGGTCCAGGTTAAGAACAGACACACATAAAGCGGTCTGCAGCAGACCCCTGGACCAGTGACGCGCAGCTCAGACCGACAGCCTGCGGTACCAACACTAACACTGGCCAAACTCACAATGATGGAATTTTCAGTCATTCAGCCCACATATAAATTAGTACGTTGGGTTTGGCAGTACCGCATGAAATGTTTGAATTCCAGCTGTAACAGGTGTGTGTGGGGTGTCAGTTAGCTTCCATGTGTATTTAAGTCTGTTTATCAGTAACATTCCCAGCAGATCAGGGCCATGATGACACTTCACTGGGGTTTATTCATGGAATTTACAATAAATATGCAAAATTAAAAATGTTTGGAAACTGGAGGGGTTTTTTTCCCACCAAAAATAAAAGTATCATGACATATCTGGTGCCATGAACAGAACATTAAATGAAATAAATCCCTTCTCCCTCCACTGCTAACATTTCCGTGGCACTGCAGACAGTTCTCCTGCCGCCTACTGTTGATTTCAACGAATATCTTGTGGTGTGAATGAGCATGACGACTCAGAAATGGTCTGAAAGCACCATTCCAAGGACATATCTGGAATCCTCCCACTGAGCATGTGGCCCTCTGACCCCAGACATCAGCGTTTCCCTCCTGTGAGGTTGTCAAAATCATATCTGCATATGTCAGAAGCAGGCCACGTCCCAGAATGCAAAGCAGAGGAGGAGGTTCTTTCTGCTGCAGCACAGCGAGTCGGGCTGTGATGCTTCCATGCTCACTGATCGGTGTTCTTACAACAAGCCTTTCAGGAAACAGATGAAAGCAGCTTCAGTACAATGCTAACAGCTGAGATGCTCTAAAGTGTTTTCAGACAGTTCAAAATGAACGGCAGAGCAGTTCCAGAATCCAAACAGATGTTATAAAGAACATCTCATGACCTACAGTGGCCTGAAAAAGGCCTCAAACTCACAGAATTTCCCCACATTTGATCACATTTCAACCACAAATCTTATTGGGTTTGATGTGGAGGGAAATGATTCATGGTTTTCAAATGTTTTGATGAATAACCTGGAAAGTGTGGCGTTTAAACCTCTTCCTCCCCGTTTACTCTGACCTCTCTCAATAAAACCCAGGTCAACGTAGAGGGGTCAGAGGTCACGTCAGCCGCGGGGATAGGAAAAATGTTTCCTGTTATTCTTTAGAGACATTTGAAGATTTGAAATCAGAAGGTTGGTTGGTATTAAAACATTTATTTTTGGCCAAGTTAAACTTGACATCTAACACTGCTGTCTTTACTGTTGCACTTTTCAGGGGTCCGTGTTTGTCTTTCTTCAGCTTGTCCTGCTGCTGGGTGTCCACCAGTCCCATTCTGTCCAGCATGGTGGTCTCTTCCTCTGTCCAGGACTGAATGTCTTCCCTTCTGCTGCTGTTTGCTGGGGACAGGTTGTCCTGCACTGTTAGCTTAGCTTCAGGTCCTCTATTGCTAGTGCTGCACGATTTGGGGAAAAGGTGCGATTGGCCATTAGGTGGACAATATTGCGATTGTGCTTGTGATATAATAAAAAAAGTTGGTTCATCATGAGTCTACAGACTTGCTTGGTTATCACGGGGAATAAATCAAGGAAAAAGCAGAGATGGATTACTGAGGAATTTAATTGTGTAATAATTCTCAAAATATCCAAACTTACTGTAAACAAACAACAGGGTCCAGCACAACAGAACTGTTCTGTTTTTATTCAAAATAGCAGAATTATGCATTGTACAAGTTAAAAAGGCACATCTCTGTAAACTGAAAGCAGTGAAGTATCTTCTGTGTGATACACACACTGGAATGATAACACAAAACTTCACCACAGAGAGGGCTGGGCGCTACCACAAAGTCTTATATCACGGTATCAGAAATTTCATATCACGGTAACGGAATATATCACAGTATGTATTTTTCCTCTGAAATTCCTCTAAATTCAAATAATTACTTAAAAATAACCAAACTGTCACATTGCTCATTGTCCCGTTTTCTTTTTTAAACTCCAGTTTATATAACTTCAATTATTAAAAAAAAATCACAACATGAAAGAAAAAAAGACCTGAGTTTTTAGCGTCACTCCTGGAGCCGCTCGTCTCTGCGTCCGCCATGATGGCTCCACCTCTCCTGGATACGCTGGTGTTGTTCGCGAGCGCACCCTGTGCTGACCTGACCAATGAAACGCAGCGAACAAACCCCGCACAACGTCTGGACACGCTGTGAAAATGCGTAAATGCACCCAAACAACTGCGCTCCAGCTGTCCTGTTAGCGAGTGCAGACGACTTGCAGCAGACATCTGCTCGCTCTCCGGGTTAGGGTTTTTTTGTTTACACTTTTTTTAATAATTGCACAATCGCACCCGTTTTGCAATTACATAATTGCACGTGCTGACATTGCGATTGCGATCGCGATTGCGATAATCGTGCAGCACTAACTATTACTACCAGGAGGACTGTCAACCACCTCCACCCACCCACACCCCTCTGAACCTCCTCCACCCACAGATCCTCACGTGTCTCAACTCGTTTGTGTCCAGTCTGGTCCTCTCTGTCCTCAGGAGTCAAATCCATCTTTTGCCTCTCGGTGGTTCTTAAAGTGTTTCTCTTCAGAACGACTCAAAACGTTGTCGTATATCTTCCAGGCCTTTAGGTGGAGCTGTAAGTCTGACACAGAAACACCCAAACAACAGAGACAAAGGTATGGAGCGTGCACGCTCAGCTTTCAGGTGGTAACAGGAGATGCTAAACCAAACAGCTTCAGGAGCTTCAGCAGCACCATCAACTTGTTCGGTTGAACCAGCGTTTAACTCGAAGCCCGACATATGAGGCTTGCATAATTCACAGTTCAACTCGATAATTTTCGACTAAAACTGGGATTTGGAGCCCATAACAAAATATTTGGACACCAAATCAGCATGCTCTTTGTTGCCAGACTTGTTTTTCAGTATTTTTTTCAGCCTTGAGACGGTCTAAACTGAACCTCCTGCCTCCCTCAGCGTTATCGTCAACGACCAACAACATCCTGACAGCGCACCAGAGACAGACCAACAACACACTGACTCCATCCCAGTAAAACACCGCTGCTGATTCTCAGTGGCCTATCAGGACGGCTTTCGGATCTGACATGAAGAGAATCCTTCTGGTCGGACTGACAGCTGCACACATTTTGTTTGAGACCTGCTGGAACCTGGAACATTCACTTCCTTTCTGAGCGAGGGCTGCAGCACATCTGGACTTTGTCTACTTGGAGGTGTTAAGAGCTGGAGTCCAGGAGTCAGCAGCCTTGGTCCTTACTCCAGACTCTCCTTCGAGGATTACAGGTACAGGGGTGGGTGGGTCAAAGGATTCTGTTTCTAACTGGTTTTGATTAATCTGCCACAAAAATAACATAATATACACTTGTTCATCGTTGCTGCTGTTATCATTTCAAGACGTATGATTGCTGTGTTTGTGAGACATGCTAATTTTGGAACGCTGGCAGACATTTGTCTTGCTGTATTTTTGTTTCAGTTTATTATTATCATTCTTCAAATTAGATTAAACATTTGATCACAGAAAAAACAAAACAAAAAACAAAACATAGCAGCAAAATACTGACAGTCCACCATAAACATAGCAGCTAAATACCAGTAACAACACACTGCAGCGTGCTGGCAACAGACCCTGACATTCTGACAACACGCAAACAGCAAACTGACAACATCCAGACAAACACCAGCAATACACCAGCAACATCCTGAAAACATCCTGAGGACATCCTGAGGACATCCTGAGGACATCCTGAGGACATCCTGAGGACAAACCAACGACACAGAGGCTACATATCAGCTACATACTGACATGTGGGCAGCAGATCAACAAAAGCCGACGGCATACCCGCAAAATAAAGACGACACACTGGAAATATACCAGCTGCATACCAGAGACAAACCAGCTCATTAACCATAATGCATTGGTTTATATAGTGCCTCACTCCCTGCATACTGAATGGTGGTGAGCTACATGTAACCACAGCGACCCTGCTACTGACAGAAGACAGACCATCAGCCTGCATCACGCTGCATCCACCAGACTTCCCCCGTCCTGGACAGACAGCCACGCTCAGCTTCTCAGATCTGACGGATCAGACGTCATTAAAGGGCTAAGACCTGGCAACACCTGGGACATACCAGAGACATCCCGACAGCAGCATACTGAAAACACTGAGACAACACACCAACAACAGATCAGCAACAGACTGAACACACACTGCAAACACACTGACGACACCGCCCTGACACACTGGCAACAGAGAGGCCACATGTCAGCTACACACTGGCAACATGTTGGCAACTTACGGCAACGGACCAACAACATACTGACAACATACCAGCAACTTATCGACCATATATTGGCAACATCCTGACAATGTACCAGTCACACACCGATAACAGGCCGGCGTGTAACGCTGCTCGTGCTGGAGGTGATATATGTGACCGTGACCGTTCCGATGCATGTCCCAGTCCCAACACAGCTTTCAGGAAGTCTGCAGCTTTGCTCCCACTGTGACATCGGTCCTCAGGTATCGGGTGACATGTGGAAGGATTTACATCTTCGCATGTTTCAGGACTGGGAGCTAATGTTGCACGTTTTGCAGACAGATGTGTGACGTGGCTGCCAACTTCTTCATCCTAGTGTCTCTTCAGCACCATGGCGGGGCAACGTTTGGCAAACGGCATGCGCCCGGTCCATTTATCAGCCTACTCTCCTCTTTGGTTTAGTGACCAAGATCATCCCAGGCGTCTGCTTTGGAAGATGGAGGTGATCATAATAATGTCCTCTGTATGTGACAATGACACAAAGTTCCTGTTTGAAAAGGAAAACCTGCCCTGGACAGATGTCTACTACACTGGCCAGGCAGACTCAGCATCCATCAGAGGAGGTCTCAATCAAATACACCGAAAAATACCTACGTATCAGTATTTCTGTCGGGCAGAGGATGTTTGGTACTGCGTGGTTTCTGCAGTTTGACAGTCATGTTGGAGACACAGAAAACATGGAGGAAGGAGCTCTGCTCAGCAGAGCCCACAACTGAAGGAAAACCAGCACTGAAGACACCACCCGCCTGAGAAGCATGGTGGAGGCAGCATCATGCGGTGGGGGGCTGCGGATGGAAGATGGATGGAGACGAATACATGGCAATGTAGCAGGAAAACCTGTGTGGGTCTGAAAAGACCAGCAGGACAGCAGCATCCAGCAGAGCCACAGCAGAAAGATCTAGAACAGCTTAGGATGGATCAAAGTCCAAACCTTCCTCCAACGGAGCATCTCTGCACCCAACCTGACGGAGGATCGCACACACTCTCCACCCAGTCTGAGGATCGCAGACGAAGCTGCTAAAAACTGTCACGAAGCCTTCCAGTGAGAGCGAAGAAGATCCAGGGTAAAGTTCTTCAAACAGCCAGCTGAGTCCAGCAGACTGTTCATGTTTCCATGACTGATGTGACTCAGTTTGTCACAGGCTTTCACTTCTGGAATAAAGCCTGTAATTCCCAACAAAAACCCGGACAGTGATGTTAACAGTGATGGGCTGACTGCTGCTCAGTCATCTGACGACGCCTGGAGATCAACGCTCTGTGGTCGTCACACAGGTAAATATTTCTCCAACATAAAGACGGAGGTGCTCAGGCGTTTCCCAGCATTCTGCACACGTTCCAACAGCAAGGAGCCGAGGTTTCACACATCACACACACCTGGTGTGCTAGCATGAGAAAACAACAAATCACTGCCACCTCATTACTGCAAACCTCAACATCAACAGACACGGAGGCATCTGCCAGGATCTGCAGCCAGGGCTGGAAGAAACCGATCATGTGCTCCAGGAACATCATCTTTTGCCAAAAAGAAAGACATAATGATGCAAGTGTGAATATTCATGACAAATTCTGCTAAATCCTGAACTGGATGCACAAGAATCAGAGCGGAATGAATCAGAGCAGCTCTGACCTTCAACCTCCGATCACTCCCACCCAAAACTGGCAGAAAAAAAACAAACCTGGCTCAGGTACTTCAAGAAAACACAATATGTCCATGTTCTAAGCACAGCTGAGTGGAAAGCACCTGCTTCTCAGTCTACTGAGTGTTCCTGTGTGTAGACATGGGAAGAAGAGCTGTTCCACAGAACAGATCTGTCGACTGGCACATTTATCCTGCGATCTGTCCTGACAGCAGCTGATGTGGCTGAACTGGGAGAAGGTCTGGCCTCCCTGCTCGCTCTGCCACTGACTGACCCAGGAACCTTCCCTCAGACGACCCAGGACAGAGGTTAGAAATAAAATAATCCATTCCAAGATGCAGCAAGGGAGCATTTCCAACAACGGAACCCTGAAAGCCACCAACCATCACACAGCGATCCGCACACACAACATGTCTGCAGACTGAGCGATGCTAGGCTACACACACACACACACACACCCTCTGCTGTGTCTTTAAGAGAGCTGGCTGCTGTTACCACGGCAACTACTGAACAAACTGCTTCTGAGGCAATTTCCAGTCTAATAATATCTAATGGTGCTGAATGAAGACCGCGGCCTGCCCCCGGAGGACGGGCCACGCTGGAGTCAGAGGGACTCTCACAGACCTGCACACCCAGCTGGACCTGGCTGGACCCGGCTGGACCCGGCTGGACCCTGCAGGACCCGGCTGGACCCGGCTGGACCCGGCTGGGCCCTGCAGGACCCTGCAGGACCCGGCTGGACACGGCTGGACCCCGCTGGAGCCGGCTGGACCCGGCTGGACCCTGCAGGACACCTGGGTCCACTGGAAGAGCTCAAATGTGCACAAATCACTGTAGAACCATGCAGCACCATCTCCACAGAACACGGTAACCATGGAGACACCGCTGACAGTCCAGTCTGCTCAAATATGCTAATGTGAACATCCTGTGTGTGTGTGTGTGTGTGTGTGTGTGTGTGTGTGTGTGTGTGTGTGTGTGTGTGTGTGTGTGTGTGTGTGTGTCGGGGCGTACAGGTATGATAATCTGCTAAAACACCTCTGAAATCCCGCTCATCATGTCTGTGTGGAGATGCGACGCTCAGCCTGAAGCCCCTCCTGTGAGCGTTTCCACTGAACAGGCACAGAAATACACACCTCGCCACCACCGCCGAAAAAAGAGGAGGACAAAGAATGCTTTTCCTTGGCGAGCCGATAATAACCTTTGCAGCATGGCTGTGGCATGTGGAGACGGAGAGCAGGGAGGAGGGGGAGGGGAGGGAGGGAGGATCTGTTGATATGTAATGACAATGAGAGAAAAGCAGCTGATGCATCCTCACAAAGCCCCGGCTCCGGAACGACATCAGCTGGACTTACCATGTCGGGATTGAGCCGGGCTAAGATGGCGAAGGTGGACAGTCTGTCACACACGCATTTGGTTCTGAAGGAGTCGACGAGCACGGCTCTGCAGCCTCTGGCAGCCCAGGATCCCAGCAGAGAGGAGCTGCACGGAGCACAGCGCACGCACACACACACACACACGCACACACACACACGCACCACGCACACAGAGAGAGAGCGATGCGGTGAATACAACAGAGAAGAAAAGCTGCGAATCCCACCGCGTTACGGCGCTTCTCTTCCACTTTACATGTCGGCAGTCGGAGCGCAGGAGGCGGGGGAGGAGCGGCGCCCGGCCGGCTGCAGGCGGAGGAGAGGCGGAGGAGAGGCAGCCGCACACCGCTGACAGCGCTCCGTCTGCCCCGCAACACCTCCACCCCGCGCTCCGGCGCCGCGGCGATCAGGACGGAGCTGCTGCGCTGCAGCCTCACAGCCTCACGCCAGCTCAGGGAGCCACAGCAGCATTATGTAGCTTCTAACACGTGCTTTTATGTCTATGTGAGCCTGAGAGAGAAGAAAATCCTCTTTGTCACCCCTAAACATGTCAGATATTTCTGCACTCCTCACGACACAGCACTGATGCATGCTGGGAATGTAGTGCTCAGGTGAACACTCCAGTGCAGCTCATTACTCTGCTGTCTCCTCAGCCTCTGCTCCACGGATTGACAAAGAAAACAAACAGAAACATCTGCGTGAGCGGCGGAACACGTTCACATCATGTTTCACTCTGAGAGGCAGAACAGGGGTGACCAGGGAATCTGGGGCGTGAATCAGTCCTGTACAGGATCCAAAGGCACCAAGACAAAGGTCTCACTCCACAAATAAACATAAATGATGTTCTGAATATAGAGACGTTTTGCCCAGCTAATCTCCTCCACGTTATCAGTGGAATAATAAAACAACCTCACAAAGACAGCAGTTCACCAACACATAGTCCCATTCCCCCGGGGAAGACTTCTCTTCCCTCTCACTGGAAACGGAGTGATATCTGCTGGTTCGTTCATCAACCTGCACTAAAGGTCTCGCCTACACAACAACATGCAGCAAAGCCTTCTCAGAAGCTGAAAGACATCTCAGTAAATTCACCAAATCTCCTCCAACCTGAGGACAAAAGAAAAGACGTCTAGGAGACAGCATCATGGAGGTGAAGAGACTCAACAGGTGATGATGACCATGACGAAGAATGAAGAAAACATCACTGAAGATTGTTGAATTCAGCAGCAGATCTATTGAATGATGGTAAAAACACTGTAGAACAGTCAAAAACATTGTTCCCTTCAATATGTTTGTACTGTCTCCCACGAAAACTAAACAAAACCTGTAAATTGGATGGATGGATGGATGGATGGATGGATGGATGGATGGATGGATGGAAAAAGTTGCCTCTGGAACAAAACGCTGTGTGTTTGAAGTCACTGTCACTCTAAACACCACAATGAAGTGTTCTTCTCGTTTTCCTTGCCGGTTGTCCTGGCTGCCAGGTGGGCCGTGCTGGGCCATGTTCCGGGCTGCTTCTAGCCCGTGAGCCTGATGTTTGATAGCCGCACAGAGAGACCTGATTGGAAGAGCAGCTGCTGGTATGTAAATGATATGCTAATGAGTGGCAGAGCTGGCATGCTAACAGGGGGAGGGGACACTGACAGGACAGCTGAGCATGTGTCCACTCACCACACGGTGAAGAGGAATTAATGAATCAATTAGGAAATCCTGTGAATACTGAGAATGGTAAATTGGAAAACCAAGCAAGTGATTAGTGGGTTGAGTCAAATGCGTGGACAGAAAGGGACAATTAAATATCCTGAGAGGTATAAAAACTAAGAGAAAGCACAGAAATTAAGATTAATAAGAAAGTAAATGGTGTTTTACTCCTGGTACACTAGAAGAGTCGGCTCACAAACAACTGTGGATCACATGAAGCTTCCACCTTCAAAAAACTGGCAAAGCAGCTGTTCTGTAGACACCTTCTCACTCAGGTTAGAAATCCTCTCATGTCTAGTGGGACAAACAGACAGTCCTGTCCTCTAAGCTCAATGACAATGAAGATCTATCTATCTATCTATCTATCTATCTATCTATCTATCTATCTATCTATCTATCTATCTATCTATCTATCTATCTATCTATCTATCTGTCTGTCTATCTGTCTGTCTGTCTATCTGTCTGTCTATCTGTCTATCTGCAACCAAAGAGCCAGCCCGTGTCCTCGTCTGAGCTGGTGAAGGGTTTTTTACACGCTGTATGAAAAAGTGAGCTGATGATGAGCAGGGCGGTGGAGCGGCTGGGTTTTGTGTCCAGAGCTCATGTGACTATAAATAATCAGAAGTGTTCCCAGCACACACAAGCAGCATGGACTCATTAACAGTAATTATATTGTGCAGCAGTGGTTAGGAAAGTAGAGCAGGTCATGTTTGATTGTGGGGTCAACGGTTCAATCCCCACTTCATCAAAGCTATTATTTAAAGGCATACAGGTGAGGCAGCGCTGTGGGCTCGGCTGCACACTGCCATGTCCATACAGCCTGGTGAGATGAGGGTAGCTCTCATATCTGTTGTTGAAACAGGAAGGAGGGAAAGCGAAGCATGTTTCAGAAAGTCAGACTCAGACCCAGAAGAGGAAGAGTTCTTCTATCTGGGATCAGAGTGGGTGTGAGGTCCAGGAAGTGGTGAGGTGTGGAAAGTCCTGCAGAGTTTTAAAAAAGCTCACAAATAACCTGAAATCTCTGAGGAGTCGCTGAGAGCCATCCAACAGGTTATGGCTGGGTTATGGTGGGATTAGGGTAGGGCTGATATCGGGTAGGGTTAGAGTAGGGTTATTCTGGGGTAGAGCTGATTTAGGATAGGGCCGTGGTGGAGTAGATTTAGGGTTGGTTTAGGGTAGGGTTTATTTATTGCAGAGGCCCTACCCTGAGGTACAGCCTAAAGCTGGGGTGATATAGAACAGGTTTAGGCTGGAGTTGATTTAGGGTTCAATTAGGGTAAGGTTGATTTATTGCAGAGTTAAGGTAGGAATTAGGTAGGCTGGATTTGAGGTAGGGTTCGGGTAGAGTGGATTTAGGTTAGGGTTAGGGTAGGGTTGATTTAAAGTAGGGTTAGGGTAGGGTTGATTTAAAGTGGGGTTAGGGTAGAGTTAAGTTAGGGTATTATTAGGGTACAGTTGATTTACTGCAGGGTTAAGGTATGGTTAATTTAGGACTAGGGTTGGGGTAGGGTTGATTGAGGGTAGGGTTAGTGTAAATTTGATTTAGGGTAGGGTCATGAATGGATCAGGTTAGCATTGGATCAGGTTGGGGAAAGAGGAATATGATTTTCAGTTGTGATTAGAATGGGAGAGAGCTGGGTGTGCATGGCCCATCCAGAATTCCCCTTTGTTTCGTTGTCAGACCTGGAAGAAGTCCGTCTCGGAATTGTGTGGAACAGTTGTGTTCAGGCTCAGCAGGAAAACGTGTTTAACGTCCAAATCCAGTGGGTCTTGGCCTGTTGTCCCTGTTTTCCCAATGCATTGGGCTCCACATGTTGCATTTGGTCACGTGTACGTTCATGTCCACTTCCTGTGGGACAGCGATACACTTCCTTCGCTTTTCTGTTTTTTTATAAAAGTCTTTTGATGCAGGGATTCCCGTTGTGGTTTTGGGAGGCGTTTCTGTTTAGGTTAGAGCTTGTAACTAGGATGTCCTGATGTCTTTGTTTCTTCCGCAGGCTGATGTGACTTTGTATTCTCCCAGTGTGGGACAAGTCTCTTGAGTGCTCTTGAAATGTTTCTTGATTTTTTTGACACACACCTACAGTAATAGTAGTGAGTAGTGAGTATGTTGTTATTAGGAGGATGAGTCTTCCTGTGTCTCATTGGCTCATTACAGAGAAGTACGTCTGCTTTTCAGGAACCTCTGTGAGTATCTCACTTCCTTGGTGCTGTAAACAGGACTCGGGTGGCTTCCTCACAGAGCGCTGCTTGGGTGCAGATTTGATGGAATCTTTGGAGCTGAGATTTGGCTCATGGGGCTCCGTTTCTTTGGAGTGTACTTCTTTGTATAGAGTGTGGGTGTGGCTAAATTTTGGCAGTGTCCAGAAAGTCCAACATGTTTGTGGGTGTGTGGGTAGCTATGGTCGAGGCGTTGTGTGTTTTCAGTGTTTGTGTGAACTATGCAAATTTAGCTGGGCCATGAGTGCAGCGGCCCCAGACATCATTCAGATATCTACAGCAGTCTGTGGCTTTATGTGTGCATTTAGTGAAGTCTGTTTCCTCACAGTCAGATATGTAAATGTCTGCGTAGGCTGGTGCAAACCTTTCCCCTGGCAGGGCCTTGACTTGGTTGGTAGACATCCTGGTTGAGTTCAACGCTGTTTTTAGTGAGATTGATGTGTTACAGCTCCAAATTTTCTCTATCACTTTCTCACTGCCCTGAGGCCGTCCCTGGTGTCTGTGTTTGTGTAGAGTTTGTCTTCATCAAGACCGAATAAAATGGCAAATTGCAGAATCTTGATGGACTTGATTTTCGATACAAAGCCATATGTGGCCAAACCACCCATCCCATCAGATCTCAGGGCTAAGCCTCGGTCAGTACCTCGACGGGAGACCTCAAGAGAAGATCAGGAAGCCTGGGCATTGGTGGTGGTGGGAGGGATCGGTGGTCACTTCCGTCAGTCTACCACAGGGAAGCTTTGGCTAATTGCTTAGCTTACCAGCTCCGAGTGTGGAATGAACAGACAATGCAATTGTGAAGCAACTTTGAGTGTCCGGGTAAGCAATATATAAAGTCACTGCATTATTATTAATACGTGTCCCTGATGAAGCTGGAGTGGCGGTTAGACAAGACATTTAGGAAGCAGTCTATTTATTCTGCTGTTCTGTAGGACTCACTTTCAGAACCTGAGACTATGGATCTGCCTGGTGGGATCTCATGGGTTTGGCCATGACTCTGGTGTTTCCTGGATTGTTGGTAGAAAATGATCGATTGTGGGTCTGGGTTTTTCTGTACCTCTCACATACCGACTCTTTATTGTTAATTTACCAGAGTTAATATGATTTCATCGATATGCTGGGCTAGTCTGAGTTGGTGAGTTGTCAATGCACTTTGCACGTCATTTCAAACATGTAAAAAGAAGAAGAAGAAGAAGAAGAAGAAGAATATATATGAACATCCAAATATGTGATGAGTCTTGTTACACATGTCAGAAAGGCAGTAGGAAGAAGTCAAAAGCTGAGTGAATCCTCCCTCATTACATCTTTGTCAATTCGATCATTTCAGTGCCTCAATGAACCAAAAGCCCACCGTAAACAACATTCATCACTCACACACCGTAAATAACCCTCTCATCACAGAATCCTGTATATTGTCAAAGTCAGTTCCTTATCTGTGCTTTTAAATTCAGTTAGATCTGAACCTTGTCTGGTCTCCTCTGATAATTTGTTCGCTGATTTTCTCTCCATACTGTGAGACTGAAACTGCTTCCGACTTCATGAACGTTAAACTGGAACTCTCCCTCCATGGTAACTCTTCTTCCTTTCAGAAGCACTTTTTAAATATTATGAGGTCACAAAATATTCTTTGCTCTGTTTATTATTTGAATCGTTTTAAACTCTAGAAGATCCAGGAATTTCAGAGATTTTGATTCGGTCAGTGGATTAGTGTGTTCACTGTGGACAATTCTTCCTGCTTTTTTCTGCAGGATAACAAGCCTTTTTAGTGAATTTAGATACGTGTTTCCCCATACTTCCACACAGTTAGTTAAACATTCTGCCTCCCATATGTAATGTTCCAGATCAGTGCTGCTCCGCCCTTATCTGCAGGTTTTGCTACGTCCCGGTTCTGGCCCGGTCTCTGAGGGATGAACACTCATGCTGTTGATTGAAGGGGCCTCTGTGGTGAGCTGTCAGAGCGGTCACTAGGTCTTTATCATATCAGATTAGGTTTTGTACCTCCCTCTCATGTGGGTGTCCGTGTAAAGTATTTTAGTGTTTCCCTTCCAGGAACGAAGGCCGTTCATTTGAGTCTCCCGTGGTATGTTATGAAGTCTCATCTGAGAATACTTCTGTGTAGTTTGTTGATGTCTACTGTGGGAATGAAGGCCAGGGTTAAGGTTAGGGTTGAGATCAAAGATGGATGGGAGGGTGAGGAAGTGGTGAGATGGGGAAGATATAGCTCTGCAGTGCTTTTCTAAGAGTTTCAAAATACCCTGAAGTCGACTCGCAGTCGTCTGAAGGGAAGATGATCCAAAAATCATCTGTCAGGAGAGAAGGTGCTCTTGGACCTCGGCGACCTCCCAGGGACTTCTCTTTTCACTGCAGCACTGAGCTCAGCGAACTAACCGGAAAGGAAAAGGTAAGGATATATGCCAAACCAAAAAAATGAGGAAACAGGATTTCAAAGAGTCCAAAAGTACGACGAGACTGAAACAGCCTGAGTCGTTCCCTGGGCTGATGGGCTGGAGTATGTTCTCCAGGCAGCACCGCGGCGAGCATTCAGGAGCTCTACCTGGCGGTCTGCTCACAGAAGACACCGGGTTCCTCCTGATATGATGAGTCTTTATGACCAGTTGGTCTGTTCTAAAGCAGCAGCTTCATAACTCACTTCAACTCGTCTGAACAAGCTGCACACCCTCTTTCTCTCTCAGAAAGAAAGCAACACAGTAGGAGAGCCAAGAACAATTCATGATTTGCAATCTTAAATTCATACTTAAAAAAATAAATCTGGCTTTTAAATATTCCAGTTTCAGTTTTCTACCAGGCCTGTAAACCCTGTGCAACAGATATCACATCGACAGAAACAATCACAACCTAATCCGGAAAAAGAAGCTCGCTGTCGAGCATCTCAGACAGCGTAGTGACGGAAGTACACAAACACACCTGACAGCCACCCCAGCTCTGCTGTCAGCAGCCCACTCTGAAATACACAGTCACCAGGACTAGTTCAGATTACGGGACGTCTCAGAAGTCCTGTGGCAGGAACTGTAATCACAGCGATCAAACCTGTTCACCAGTCACTTCTGGGCCGTGCGACCTGTTCACCAACAGTGCAGAACTTTTTATCTGAATTAACATGTATTTGTTTTTAATAAGACTTGTTCCAGGTGCCACTAGAGGGAGCTAATTACCAGCACAGGCAGAGAATCAATGACTGAACCTAACATCTCATTAAAAAGCAAATATTAGTTTCCAAAAACATTCAAGACTAAATGTAAAGAGGTGAGTAGATCGATACATCCCTTCCAGGGTCTGATCCCTCACCGGCAGGCCGAGAGGACAGGAGGGACAACAAGGACAGCGAGACAGACGGAGCGTCTCCGCTCCTCATTAATTCCTCGGGATGAATTCCTCCGAGCAACACTCCAATTTTCTCTAAATATTAACTCATTAATCTTCACCGTTGTAGAGCAAAACTTTTAATTTTTCTATAACATCACACACACACACACACACACACACACACACACACACACACACACACACACACACACACACACACACACACACAGAGCTGTATTTGACACTACTGCTCAGAACCTCCTCCTGCAGACTGGAACAGATGATGTGGATTAAAGGGACACCATGGTGTTGATCAGACAGATAAACCGGACGTGGTCCATGTTGATGACGGCTTTCCAGTGCAGACTAAACTCAAAGGAGTCATATATTTTTTGTTCCAGCATGTATTTTCATGTTGGACTTGCCAGAAATCCTGGAGTTAAAAGTGGTTGTGTTTGTCCTCTTTCTTCACAGCAGAGCTGTCCAGACCTGCAGTGTGAGACCCTGACATGACAGACAGCCGCTAACTGCTAATCGCTAGGCGCTACATGCTACTGGGTGTTGTGGAATTTTTGGTGAGTCAGAGCTAAAGACGAGGAGTCAGTTTGCAGAGGATACAGACTCAAGTCAGCTGACTGAGAGAGGCTGCCGCTGCCAGCAGAAGCCAGCCCCTCTCCTGTAGCTTCAGCCACAGGTTTTCCAGACTGTCCTGAGGTTAGCATCTGATGCTTCTTGGATGAAAGTTCATGACTCCAGTCAGCTGCTGTCAGAGCAGCCATCCTTGGCCCAGTGTCCAAGAGAACCTGAAGTCAGAGCAGTCTGTTCTTTCCGCAGTGTTCCAGGGAACTTGAAGTGCAAACTCCAGTCAAAATATCAACGGGGCGAGTGGAAACTCTGACCCCCATCCGTTTTAAAAAACACCCACTCTTTTGCTTGGGGTGGACTGACAGCAGGGAGGCTGTAAAACTGCTCCTCTGACTACCACCAACCACTCTCACACTGCATCCACCCACATGGAAGTTCTCTCCGTTCTGTCTGTTCCACATGTTCTGTCTGTTCTAGATGTTCTCTGTAATGATAATAATAATAATAATGTATTGGTAACTGGTAACTGTAACTACCTGAACTGGGAGCTTCCAAGATCACCAAGATTGTGTCTCCTCGGGGACACAACACTGGTACCCCACATAAATAAAAATACCTTTAGCTTTTTGAAAACTGGCCTGGTGACATGTGGATAATTCTGAGGTGTTGGAAGGATCCCCAGGCCGCTGCGTTGGACGTGTGGAGAGCTCAGGTGATGGAGGCAGCGGCATGCGAGAGGATGTTGGGAGGTTGGGCGGTCAGGCTGAGGTGACGGATGAGCAATGGGACAGTACTGGAAGATTTGTATTGGATATGGAGAGCCAGGAGGTATGAAGATAGTCCTGGTTTGATGGAGATGTGCTGCATGCCTGCTGTACCCGGGATTATGGAATACCTCTCTATGGAATAATGCATATGTAGAGATGTGTTTGATCGCCTGCTGTCCTGCCCTTCCTTTTTTTTTCTTTTTCTTTTTTTTCTTTTTTCCTCCAGAACCCTTTTTTTCTGTTTATTTGTTATAAAAAGGAAAACTCAATAAAAATTTGAATTGCAAAAATAATGATAATGATAATAATAATAATGTATTGGTTTTATAAAGCACCTTCTTTTAGTGAACTCAAGGTCACTTTAAGAGTCACAGTCTTCACTGAATCCATACTCGATGGTGGGACGCTACGCCTGTTGGCACAGCTGCCCTGGGGCAGACTGAGCCAGGCCCTCTGACCTCCACCTCCACCCATTCACCCATTCACCACCCATCCACCCAGGCCTCTCGCCGTTCCCTGGTCTCCCCTCCAGGTACTGACCAGGCTCCACCACTGTTAGCTTCTGAGATGTGGCGGGATCGGGCATCACACGGCGATGACCTTCACTGTTCTGTTGGTTGTGTATGTATATTCCAGATATTCTGCATGTTCTCCTTGTTGTCTTTGACCTGTTTGTTTTAGCTGTTCTAGACTGTCTCTCTGTACTGGATGTTCTGTTTGTTCTGTGAACGACAGAACATCCAGTCTGGTTGACTGCTAACTGAAGCTAAATGCTAGCTACTGACTGAAAGTGTGAGTGGAACTGATGTTGGAATCCCTGCTGGTGACAAACAGTCCAGTCAGAGGTGTGAGTGTCTGCATTTATTCAGGAAGTGGAGGCAGACACGTGCTTTGCTCAGACTGCGGTGTGTTTTCTTGCTTTTGTCCCGCAGCAGGTTTAAACGTGCCGAGCGAGACGTTTAATCTGTGGACTGAGGCGGAGAATGTTCTGCTCTCCATCTCGGTAACAAGTGTACGCAGCCATCTAAATGCAAATGTCCAAACTGCAGAACAACACGGCCGCAGCGTGTCGGCCGCTTCCCCTCCGCTCGCCGCTCCTGTTCCGACACGCTCGCTTCTCTTCTTCTATTAAGCAAACAGGATGCTTACAGAGCGGGAGGACGAGCCGGCTCAGACGCTCTCCGGACGCCGCTCACATCATGGCAGGAGGAGTGTGTCCACAGAGTGAGCGACACCTTCAATTTTCCGCATGCTGCATCGCCATGGAGCAGCTGGAAGGTGGAGGTTAACATCCACCCGGACCAGAGCTGCGGAGCTGTCCGACTCACCCGGCGCCGGCTACCAGGGAGCAGCGCCGGACACGGTGAATCCACCCGGGAACTTCAACCGGAACGCCGCTACAGAACTCAGACCAGCTGCAGACCCAGAGACAGCATCACCGCTTCAACCATGACAATCCCACAGCCGGCCTGAGAACCGGTCTGAGAACGGGTCTGAGAACCAGTCTGAGAACCGGTCTAAGAACCGGTCTAAGAACCGGTCTGACGCCTGATGCACTCTGGTTGCGGTCCGTCTACGGAACGGAATCACCACAGCACTGTGATTCACACCGCCTGCGGTGTCTCTGCAGTCCGGTGGAGAAGGTTGCCAGATCTGTCGCTATCCCCCGTAGACAATTTGAAACCCGTTTTGCTCAACAGAAAGCAGCCCAAACCGCCGTCTCGGTTGAAAATGCACGTTAAAACCGTATTTGTATGATAAAAAACACGTCATAAACACATAATCATTTCATCAACCCGTCCGGCGTGTTCAAAAAAGACGCTTGATTTGGCAGAAACCCGTCCGATCTGGTAACACGGAGCTGCTCCGGTCACCGAGCTGTTTTGAGCCATTTTGATGTCATTTGACTTTTCAGCAGTGACGAAGTACAAAACCGTTCATTCCTCTAAAGCGTATAGTGACTACATGACGTTGTTTGTTCTGTATTCTACCAGAAGAAGTAAAAAAATAGAATATTAAGGCAAAAACACGACACAGGTTTTATTTTGAAATCAATTATTTTGGAACAAGTATCGCGTAGCCGACTTGCTTCTGTCAGGATTGACGCGGTAGGGCTGCGGCGTCCGGAAAAATAGGATCCTTGTGGAAAGAGACCGGAGCTCCACAGCCGGACCGGAGCCGGACCGGAGCCGGACCAGAGCCGGACCGGAGCCGGACCGGAGCCGGACCGGAGCCGGACCGGAGCCGGACCGGAGCCGGACCGGAGCCGGACCGGAGCCGGACCGGAACCGGACCGGAGCCGGACCGGAGCCGGTGTGCACCACAGCATTGATTTTAATGACTACGGATTAGCTGTGGTGTCCATTCCGCAGCCGGACCGCATCCAGTGTGCATCGGCGGTGAGAGCAGGTCTGAGAACCAGTGGAGAGTTTCTTTGGTGGAGGCTTCATCCTTCCTCAGCTTCAGTCCATGTTCTCAGTGTCTCTAAAGCAGACGGCGCTGGCCCGAGCAGCAGTCGTTCGCTGGTTGGTTGAATATTGCGTCCATCATTTCTTCTCTATCGTGATTGGTGGAATGGCTCCTAAGGCCCGCCTCCTGGAGTGAGCTGTCTGGTGCTTCAAGCTGTTTGTCTGCTCTTTTATTGCAAGTTATTTACAGAAAATGAGCCAAGCATCACTCCACCTGGAAACATGGTCTCCTGGCATTAGCATTAGCATTAGCATTCATGTCTGAATAGCATTAGCGTCCCTCTCCGAAGCGTGGCGGTAGTTCTGTTTAGTTCTGTTTCCTCTCATGGCCACTGAAGGATCATGATTTCCTTTTCCAGAAGCCCTAAAAGCAGAGCTCAGAAATCAGGCCTGTGGGACCAGCATGGTCAGCAGGATGTAACGGTTAATAACAAAACACTGCAGAGCAGTGGCGGTCTGCCTCTGTCCTGTGAACCTCATGTTGCACCCCGCTGGTCCAAACTGAATCCTGCTCCTCTGGGTCTTCTCTTTGTTTTCATCAGTAACTGTGAGATTCCTGCTGTAGGTGCATCAGATGAATACTAAGAGCCTGATGATCTTCATCAGTGGGAATTAAAGCAATAAATCATCCAGCCAGACGAGACAGCCAGACGGCGGCCTGAGGACCGGCCAGAGCTGCAAGCCCAGCCAGCCAGCAGCTCTCTACTGGAGCTCTCTTCCCACGGCATTTCAGGGATTCTACAGAATGAATGCAGTATTTGAGTTCTGGAAATGAAGAGAAAGGTGGCAGAACGGGGGTTTAACTCCTGTGAGTAATGTTCATCCTTCAGATTCTCTTTGTCAAAGATTAAACTTCTTTAGCACGCAGGGAATCAGCGTGGGCTTACCTACAGCCAAGATCAATACACACTTTATTTACCACTCTAACTGTATATTCCCACTGTTCCCACTGATGTTTGAGAGGTAACGGATCAGCAGCGTCTCAGGGAATTCTGAATGAACTCTGCTGTAGCTGCGCTGGAAGGCGGGCAGGTCTTACCTGTCACTCTCGTCCCAGGAAATGCAGGTCTGGTTGCTGGTTCCCTATCAGAGGACGGAGAGGAAGAAGCTGTGAGATCCTGAGAGGCGACGCCCAGTCCGCAGCTGGATGTCCGAGGCTGCCTTACGTTGTACAGATGAGAGAACTCCACCACGACGGGAGCGGAGAGCGAAGCCGGCGACGGTTTGATGGCCACCGACAGGACTTTGGAGTTCAGCACGGTGCCGTTTCTACCGGGAGAGACCAGACGGTCAGCAGCCGTCCCAACACACACACAGACCGGCACTCAGCAAAAAACACACCGCGTCCTGAGTCTTACTGCTTCAGGCCATGGTGGACATTCAAGTGGCCGCTTTCATTGTTTAAACACAGATTTGATTGTAGTTTTAGTAATCAGATTACATCATATAGAGACTCTGGCTGAAGGTTTGTGGGATTAACTTTCATGAAAGCGAACAACCGACCAATAGACTGAGTGAGAGTAGTAAAATACACATTAGTAACACAAGTAAGAAAGACCCTCTGTATCGGGCATTAGGATCACAACCTCAGGTTTGTTTAGTTTAACAGTTTGAGGGAAGTGGCATCACATGAGAAGAAGAGCTTCCTGTCTGCCGCTGGCTTCACTCTGCTCATGCTGGATCACACGCTGCTACTGTATGTCTGCAAAGTCTGGAAAAAGTTTCTGAATTCTGAGTCTACCTTCAGTTCTGGACTGTGTGGAAACAAAAGGAGAGCTGTGCAGACGCTGGAGCTTCGTTTCATTCCACTGGAGCTCTTTGCTTTTCACTCACTTATCCAGTTTTTTAGAGATTTTATTTCACATTCTCTGAGCCTGCTTAGTATGCATTGCAATTTCAGCTCTTCATAGGTGCTATCAATCATGTGGAATGAGACAATCAGGAGGACGTGGATTGCTGCTGGTGTAGGGACACTGAAAGCTTCCAGCTGGCCGAACACGTTGAACGGGCCACGCTCAGCCGCTGGCTCCTCACAGCCCGGGCCCCTCGCACCCAAAACACAATCAGTCAACCTAAACTTTAGTGTCATCTCGTCTCACACTCATCTCATCTTCCCCGACTGGGACGTGAGACGCAGAAAAGAAGAGGAGACAAGGGTGAAAGGACAAGAAGGACGAGTGAAGACGGGCAGGAAGACGCAGCAGAGCAGCCTCAGGAAGAGGAAGGACACGGCTCCAGCCTCTGTTCAGGGAGACAGTCGTCCTCCGCTCACCGACAGCAACAGACAGACGCAGAGAGGAGGCGTCCCCAGCATGCACTGAGACGGACACCCGTCAGCTCCGTCACTCAGGGACAACCGGCCCGTGGCGGCCAAGCGCTCGTAGCAACGTGGCTTTTTGATTCTGGATGTGTTGTTGCAATTTTAACTGCAGAACCGGACAGAACCGGACAGAACCGGACAGAACCGGACAGAACTGTCCAGAACCGGACAGAACCGGACAGAACCGGACAGAACCGGACAGCTGTCTCCACGGCGCTCCTACCTCTGTAAGCTCAGGATGCTGCCCAGGTTCCGGTACAGGACGATGCCGGTCACAAACGTGGACGAGTCGTCCGAGTCTGCATTTGGAGGAGAAACAGAGGACAGATATGACACGCTGAGACAGCGGGACACACACATCACACAGCCCGGTGTGTGTTCAGGCCGCTGAGGAGCGGCAGGAAGCTGCAGGTCGGCCATGACGTCTCCACCCAGCACACACACACACAGGCCTTTACACTGCAGCTGGCCCACATGAGCAGCCAGCCAGAAACACACACACACACACACACACACACACACACACACACACACACACACACACACACACACACACACACACACACACACACACACACACACACATACACTGGCTCAGCGGTGTCTGTATGCTGATGGTGAATCAGTCCAGTCAGTCTGAATCCTCCTGTGTTGCTGTTGTTGCTTCAGTTGTTTGGTTGTTTCCACTGCGGTGGTTGTTGTTGCTCCTGCTGTACTCTCACTGTTGTTTCTGTTCTATTCATTGCTACAGCTTCTGCTGTTTCACTTCTTGTTTGTTGTTCCATCTGTCGCTCTCGTTGTTGTTCCAGCTGTTGCTCCAGCTGTTGTTCCATCTGTCGCTCTCGTTGTTGTTCCAGCTGTTGCTCCAGCTGTTGTTCCAGCTGTTATCCCAGCTGTTGCTCCAGCTGTTGTTCCAGCTGTTATCCCAGCTGTTGCTCCAGCTGTTGCTCCAGCTGTTGTTCCAGCTGTTGTTCCAGCTGTTGTTGCAGTTGTTGTTCCAGCTGTTGTTCCATCTGTCGCTCTCGTTGTTGTTCCAACTGTTGCTCCAGCTGTTGTTCCAGCTGTTGTTCCAGTTGTTGCTCCAGCTGTTGTTCCAGCTGTTGTTCCAGCTGTTGTTCCAGTTGTTGTTCCATCTGTTGCTCTCGTTGTTGTCCCAGCTGTTGTTCCAGTTGTTGTTCCAGTTGTTGTTCCAGCTGTTGTTCCATCTGTTGCTCTCGTTGTTGTCCCAGCTGTTGTCCCAGCTGTTGTTCCAGTTGTTGTTCCAGCTGTTGTTCCAGCTGTTGTTCCAGCTGTTGTTCCATCTGTTGCTCTCGTTGTTGTCCCAGCTGTTGTTCCAGTTGTTGTTCCAGTTGTTGTTCCAGCTGTTGTTCCATCTGTTGCTCTCGTTGTTGTCCCAGCTGTTGTTCCAGTTGTTGTTCCAGTTGTTGCTCTAGTTGTTGTTCCAGCTGTTGTTCCATCTGTTGCTCTCTTCGTTGTTCCAGCTGTTGTTCCAGCTGTCGCTCCAGCTGTTGTTCCAGTTGTCGCTCCAGCTGTTGTTCCAGTTGTCGCTCCAGCTGTTGTTCCAGTTGTCGCTCCAGCTGTTGCTGTTATTTTTTGAGGTTAGGGTGAGGGTCAGCCGTGGTTCCACTCATACGTGGTGTAGATGACCTTTGACGGCTCAGGGGTCGGACCTCCCTCACACTCCTAACAACGGGCAGCAGCTGCAGCACAAAGGACTCACACCTCATCTTGCTCAAGGAAACATCAGCAGACTGAGGACTGAACCGCTGACCCACTGAGCCGCGGCTCCTCCAGAGGATTCCTCCTGGTTGCAGATGACGGGTGCAGATGACGGCCTCCACCTGCCGGCCGGTCTGAAGACGCCAGCTCCTCTGCAGTGTGGCGCTCAGGCAGAAGGTGCAGCTCTGGGCAGCAGCTCAGCTCCCAGCGGCATCGGGGGGACGCAGCAAGACGTGGCGTCCAACTCCGACCGTCCAATACGCTCCGCCACACTGTCTGTCCAACAGGCTGCCTGAAGGACCGGACTGGGACTCCAGGCGCTCTGGACCCACACACACGGCACGGCGGCACGCTGTACAGCATGGAGACGCCCCGGGATGTGGACAGGCGGCGAGGAAAATCACAACACACACACACTCAGAGCGAGTGTGTGTGTTCACACTGACAGCTAACACACAGCTCCTGCTACACCTGTGGGGATGAACGGATGAATAACAGGCAAAAAACACGCCGGGTTCACCCAGTTCACAACTAAAGCCTCAGACCACGCAGCTCAAAACATGAATCAGTGAGGATGAATGGGTGAAATCCTCATTTCTCTCCAATCTTGTCAGACATGAAGATGTCGGGACTGAAACTGGAAGAGAACCGAAAACTCCGAGTTCTGTCTGTATGATGTATGAAGGGGTGAAGGCAGGGAGACGAAGGGTTCTAGGGAGGGAGATGAAGGGGTGAAGGGAGGGAGATGAAGGGGTGGAGGGAGGGAGATGAAGGGGTGAAGGGAGGGAGATGAAGGGGTGGAGGGAGGGAGATGAAGGGGTGGAGGGAGGGAGATGAAGGGGTGAAGGAGACGTGTGAAACATTAATTAAATGAAAATAGAATAAAAAGTTGATTCACAGAGATTATTCTTACAGGGAAAGGCAGAACACACACACACACACACCTGTCCTCAGTGTTTTGTACACTCTGCTGTTGGAATTCATGCACTGTTCAGGCAGATGGGCTCGTATCGTATTAACAATGTATGAAAGTTGCTGTGGAGTTATTGAAGACAACGTGTGTGTGTGTGTGTGTGTGTGTGTGTGTGTGTGTGTGTCGTACAGCTGCTGAGCAGCGGGTGATGCAAGACGACTCTGCCGGGCTCCCGCATGTTTTATTTGCAGCATTAAATACAAGTATCTCTGCATGTGTCTGTCTGAGCGGCGCTTCGCTGCTCAGATTAATGGCAGTAAACACTGGATCAGAAATCAGACACACACACACACACACACACACACACACACACACACAGTCTCGTATTTCTATCCTTGTGGGGACCTTCCATTGACTCCCATTCATGTCTAGCCCCTAACCCTGACCCTAACCCTAACCCTAACCCACACCACAACAAAGCCTAACCCTAAAGAAATGTTTTTGCACTTTTACTTTTTTCAGTAACAACAACATGGTCAAGAAAACACTGTTTCTCCTACTTAGGACCGGAAAAAGGTCCCCACAAGGCACGTCGTTCCACGTTTTGCTATCCTTGTGGGGACATTTGGCCCCAACAAGGATAGAAATACAAGAACGCACACACACACACACACACACACACACACACACACACACACACACACACCTGGCTTGCCGGTGGTCAGGATGTTCTTGGGGATGGTGACGCGGTCCTCGGAGCTGCGGGCCCAGTCCACCATGCCCCTCCAGCCCTTCATGGGGAAGCTGATGTCTGCATGTCCAACAACTGGACGCTTGTGGATGCTGAGGACTGGAGGACACAAATCACACGGCGCTGTCAGGGGTTTGTGCCAGATTCACAGCATCTTCATCATCACCATCATCATCTCCATCATGAATCTTTCCACTCAGAGTGTTTGGCTGCAGCCTCCTGATCAGGGGACACAGCTGAGCAGTGGCGCTGTCCTCTCAGGATGAAAGTGAGGACATGGTCAGTTTGTGAGGTGCAGACAGGAGGTCGGGGTGGATGGCTGGCTGGCTGCAGACGACCAGGTGCTGCCACTGCAAAAACACCTGTCCTCTACGTCCAGTGCTCTGTCCTCTGTCCATCAGAAAGGGTCCTGATGTGGATTCAGAATGTCTGCAGTCTTGAAGATCTGCAGTGGGGAGCTAATCCTCAAATATCAGGACAAAGTGTCTCCAGACCTGAACCAGCAGCTCACCGCTCCTGCTTCACTATCTCAGTCCAGACAGCGATGAGACAGCGCCGGATGGAGACAGATGAGTGAGGAGACGGTCAGGATGGAGAAAAGACTGACCCAGATTATCGGTCACTTCGTACATGTCCTGGAAGTCCTTCATCCTCAGGCCGATGACGTCCACAAAGTCCTCCACCAGGCGGAACAGCTCCTTGATGTTAGGTCCCAGCTGGACACACACACACACACACACACACACACACACACACACACATACACACACACAGATGAGAGGATTACGTTGCTTCATGTTTATGGAACAGATTGCTCGTTGCTTGCGGTTGCTGGTTGCTGTTTAGGGTTGCTGGTTGCTGGTTGCTGTTTAGGGTTGCTGGTTGCTGGTTGCTGTTTAGGGTTGCATTACAGGAGCTTCACATCGTGAGCTTTGGAGCTCCACATGGTGGCCAAACACAGGAGGTGTGTGAAACACACACCTCCTCCTGCCGAGCAGGAAGTGCCACTGGAGCTAAAGCTGGATGTCAGTGATACACAGAAACTGTGAGTAGGAATCAAACTACAGACCAGCAAAACCAGCAAACTAAAGCAACAACATGAAGAGCCTCAGTCAACGTCCTCTTCAGTGTTTCTCTACATTTACATGTGTTCACTGTGGAAACATGAAAAACATCAAGATTTCATTTATCATGAGCAGATGTGAGGTTCTGCTTGGTGGATCTCTGTCCTCCAGAGAACCTGGACTCCAGTCCAGTGTGATGTGATCCACTTCAGGGAAATGCTCACAGTCAATCCAGTGGGGATTATACTCCAGCTTCAGATGAATTAATCTGTGACTCATGTCTCTCTGACTTTAGCAGTGTTAGTCTGGAAGAAAACCCAACGAGATGCAAACGTTTTTACTCCATTAACAAGCAGGAAAGACTGTTTGATCTGGAACTCATCACAGATTATCAGGATTAAAACCAGAACAAACAAACAAACAAACAAACAAACAAACAAACAAATAAATAAATGAATAAACAAACAATACGACAACGACTTTCTAAAAGGAAACACCACAAAAATGCTATTTAAAAAAGGACACGGACCACAACTTCCAGTTAAATTAAGAAACAACACAGAAAACTGAAATGACAAGGAAAACTCCACCAGCCTGCACTCAAGGTGGACCGGAGTGATGGCCTAGTGGTAGAGCATCCGCCTCACAACCGGGAGGTCCAGCTGCTCGGCATATATAGAATGGGGTAGGGAGTCGAACACACAGAGCTTCCAGAGGCCTAACCCCCCAACTGTAACTTCCACTACTACTCACAGTAGCTGTGTGGCCTGGGGTTACGACACGGAGATAGGCGCCAGCCTACACACTTAGCATGGGAGACTTCGACTGCACTCAAGGTAAACAGGTGATGAGATCTTTTAATGTTCTCTTCAGTGTTCAGTGACTGCCTTCAGACTCTGACTGCTGTATGAAGACACCGTCTCTAAAGCGTCTGTCCCACTGGAGGAGCAGCCGGTATCTGACTGAGGACATTCACAGTGCTGCACACAGCTCTAAACCACCGGAGGCTTCTCTGGGAGGCCGGCTGGAGAGCAGGGTGTGGGGGAGGTGAGAGAGCCTCCTGAAGCTGCAGGAAGCTGACTGACTGGTCCTCAGAGCAGAACGTGGGTATTTTTATCCTGCGCTCCCTCGGAACGGGCGGACGGCTGGACCGAGGATCTGAACGCAGCAGATGGAGGCGTGGGCGGAGGCGCCCATCACTTACTCATTAGCTGCAGTTATTCTGGTCCCGCTTTACCTTCCCCTCCGTCAGGTGGGCAGGTGTTCCACCTGTGTCTTCGTTGGCGCCCGCTCTGCGGTTATTCCGAACACAAAGCCGAGGCGAAGCTGTGATTACTCACAGACGAGCTGCCACTAACCAGTTTTGCCTCCTCCCATCTCTCCCGGTTCTCCTCCATCAACAGATTGCTGACCGACTGCACGAAGTTCTGGAAGAGACAACAAATTCCAATGTGTTCACATTCAGCCAGTCATGAGCAGTTACACAACACTTCCAGAACAACACCAGCAATATGCTGCGCTTCCTTCTGCTGCAAAAAGCCCGACAGATTGTATTTCCCACTCATGTCGACCTGATTAGACCAACATCAGAAAGTCCCAACAACATGTTTCTCCAACACACAGGGTGCTTATGGAGCACTCACACACACCGTCGCTGTGCTTTATCTGCAGGACTGCATCATTTCAGACTGAGAGAGGACTCGGTAGCTGGATCTGAATGATGACAGATGGAAACGGTGTACTGTGGTTGCTCAGCTGAGGAACCCACCCTCATGTCTGCACTGCTGGGACTGTAGTAGGCCCTCCTGAAGATCTCCGTCATGTTCTTCAGCACGTCCACGATGGCCAGCAGGTCTCCGCTGTAGCTGGTGCCGTCGCTGGACGTCACCCTCAGCTTGGTCATCACCTCGGAAACGCCGTCTCCCACCAGGCCGCGCTGGGCTTTGGACAGATGTTCCCGAGTCTGTCGAGGGGGAAAGACTTCATTTGTCTTTGGAATACATTCAGCTTCACAGTATATAAGGTTGATTGACCTTCAAAAAAACACTGCAGAGAAACAGGACCTGTCTTCTCCTGCTGCTGAGGCAGTTTTCTTGCACAGAAATACATCTGAAGGTTTCATCAGAGCTACGTCTGTGAAGCGAAGCCCTCTTAGCAGAAAAGCGTGAAATTCAGAGCGGCAGGACAGCAGCCGTCTGCCGAGGCCGTGCTGCTCACCAGGGTCTGGATGCTGCGGTAGTCGTTGGAGATGCATTTCATGTAGGTGGGGTTCTCCCAGTAGGCGATGCCCTCCTCGTCCAGGGTGCAGCGGCGCAGGATCAGGCCTGAGCGGTCACACAGGACACTCGGTCGGACCTTCATTCAGCGCTGGCGTTCGGCCAGCGCCAGGACGAGGCCGTGTGCTCACCCATGGCGTTGGGAGGGCAGCGCACCGCCGCCGTGTCCCCGGCCGGAGTCATCTTCCAGACCACGTTGGAGAAGTTGTCCTCACTGCAGATTTCGTGGGGTTCTGTTGACGGAGGCAGAGACGTGAGCGGAAGACGAGCTTCTACCAGCGGCGGGGCAGGACTCCTCTGACCTGGACAGCGCTTCTCGCTGCAGCGCCGGACCTCCTCTCGCTCTCCCGGACACGGCTCGCCTCCGAAGAACGGGCCGTAACAGATCCGGTTCCTGTGCTGACTGCCCCCTCCACAGGTCTTAGAGCAGCCCGTCCACAGTGACCACGGCTGCCATTTCCCGTCCACTGACAGGCAAGACGCAGAGGAAAGCTCGCTCAGGCTCAGGCGTTGATCAGAAAAACAAACTCAGGGTGAAAACTAGTCTCAACTTTTAATAACGAAACATGGAAAATGTGCAGTGATGGTAGAGAACCCACGATGGAGTCACTGAGAGTTACATTAAACCAGAGAGTTTCATCGGGAGTGTGGTCCGGTCTTACCCGGACATTCTCCCAGGAAGCAGTCCACAGTTTCCAGCCACTCCCCTCTGCACTCGGACCCCCCGTACGAGGGGCCGTTACACTCCCGAGTCCTCTGCATGGTCCCGTTGGAGCAGGAGGACGAACAGGAGCTCCAGCTGGACCACTCGTTCCAGACACCGTCCACTGAGGGGACGGAGGGGACATGTGAGAGGGGCTGCAGCAGGAGGGAACCTACAGAAACAACGTCGCACTGCACATGGCTAAATGGCTAAATGCCTCCCAGTAGAGAGCGCCACAGTCCTGAGAAGAGAACCGCCACTGCTAAACTACCCACTGAAGCCTTCTCTGCCTGTTCTACATGCTGTTCTGGAGTGCACGTGTTATGAAGTGTGTTCACACATCGGACTGCAGAATATCCTTTAAAGAAGAATGGAACTAAACTATTTGAAGAGCTGAATCCTTTACTGTCTCACAGTTGGCAGATTGCTCAGGGAAGTGGGCGGTATTGTCAAAAGCTAGAATTATATTCATGGTAAAGTAAAACAGACTGCCAGCGAGGTATTCCTGTCCTGAGCGCTGTGGTGGACGTCCTCACCTGGACACACTGCTATGTTGCAGAATTTAGTTTGCTCGTCAGGGCCGTCACAGGGTTTCCCCCCAAACTGCGGGGGCGTGCACGTACGTGCCCGGGACCTGAGGCCTTGGCCACAGGTGGACGAACACAAGCTCCAGGGTGACCACTCGTCCCAGGCGCCGTGCACTGCAATCAGAGCAGCTGGAGTGTGATTTATAGACAGACAGGACTCGGCATGTGACGGTAAGGCACTGGGACACTGAGGCGGGTCTTCCTCGGATCTTCACTAGTTTATGGTGGAGGAGGAGTCTCCCTGCCTGCCAGCCTGAGAACAGACTTAAGTCTCTCTTACACCAGGTGGAAATCAAAGGGGAACTCTGCTGGTCAGGCTGCAGAGGTCCTGATCGTGCTAGCTAGCTGCAGAGGCCAGTCAGGTGGGGCAAGGTCCGGGAGAGGGCTGGGCAAGCGCAGGTAGGTGGCAGGAGGCGGTGGAGGGGGGCTTACCTGGACAAATAGCAGAGTTGTTGCAGGGTCTCTGCTCTCGCAGTGGCCCACTACACTGGGTGCTGTAGGAGGAGGACACACAGAAACGAGTGCGACTCTGCCAGCCCTCCCCACATGTAGCAGAACACATACTCCACGCTGACCACTCCTCACCTGAAGCTGAGTCTACTGAGGAGGAAGGGATGGGCAGAGGATGGGGAGATAGAGGGAAGAGGGGAGGAGAAGGACAGGAGAGGGCCATAACTAATTACCATGCAGGATGTAGCCTCGGCGGCCAAAAGAAGAAGGGTAGCGGTGAGAGAGGGTTCTAGCTGGGCCACATTTGAGGAGCCGTCTGTCAAAGGCCTGTGATGGAACTGCTCTGTTCCAAATGACCGGAACACCTCCACTGCAGGCACAACGGATGCTCCTGGAGGGCCGTCAGCGCTCCAAACCAATGCACACCTGTCAGAGCCAGCAACCCTCTGGCAGCCTGGAGACCAGGTCCTCAGGAGAGACGGCCCCTGAAATGGACCCCAGCTTCCAGTCGGATTGTCCCACTCATGTCTGAGGCCCGCTGCCATACCCTGTGCATTGACTTCCAGGGGAAGTGAATGCCACTCACTGAGGATATGCCAGGCGTCTCTCACTGGCCGCTGCCTGCTGATTCCACAGTACAGGAACTGGACAGCCACCGCTGGTGAAGCAGGGAGAGGAAGACTGAGCAGGAGGAGGGGACCAATCAGCATGTTACAGCGATACTTCACCCTGAATCCAAACGCAGGAAGACACTCAACCAAAGAACAGCTTCAGAGGTTTCACGTGTTCACCTGCTTCCTCACTTCGGGATCCGTTCTGTGGAGCTCGGTGAAGGCAGAATCATCACAAAGCTTCTCAGAAAGATCCGAACAGAGCTCCTACTGACAGTCAGGGACTGAGAGCATGCAGGATCTCAGGGACCAGGGTCGGAGAGCCTTGTTTTAAAGAGCTGAAGGGAATTTAAACATATCACTGACATAAATATATTCTTTAAGGTCCTCACTGAGCTTTCCCTCAGTAGCGATCAGGCAGACAGCTTTTTGGTTTCTGACTAGCAGGAAACATGCTTTCTGAGGGAAGGAGACCCAGCAGGTTCAGGAGAGGTGGAGCAGGTTCATGATTCCTCACTGCATGTCGACACCAAAACCAGCAAGATTCTGAGATCTCTTGGATTATTTGCAGTCTGGGTTGGGCTAATGCATCCTGGTCCAAGCAGCTAAAGCTCAGCCACTATCAGGAAATCCTTCTTCTTGAATTCTGGGAACAGAATAAGTCCTCGTTTCCTGAAGAACGAGTCCGGCTCCAGATTCCGGGTGAAGTATCACAGAACAGAGAGGGAGGACTCCGTTTCAGATCTGGCTTTACAGACAGTGCACAGAGTCCTGTTAGAACCTCACATAAACCACTCCCACTACGGCTCTTCAGGGTCCATGTTGGAATTCGTCCGCGGCGTACGAGGCACTGTGGTGGGAGATTTTGATGGATGTGTGTGTTTGGGGTGGGTGTGACTCTGGGGCTCCCTGTGGAGGTGTGTTGATGATGGTTTGTGCTGCAGGAGTGTGGGGTGTAACCCAAGCTGCCGTAACGACTGATGCATGGGATCCCTCTGCGTCCTGTTGTCTTACCTGTCTGAGGGCTCTGCGGTCCGGGCCGGGGCTTGTCTATGTCCTCACGCTTGCGGCTGTCCACCGAGCGAAGGGACTGGCTGCGAGAGAGATGGCGGCCATGGCCTAAAGGAGGGTGAGGCAAGGCCAGGGGAGGAGGGGCGGGGTTAGCATCCACAGCTCCTTCATCAATCGCTTATATTCGGGACACAACCGTGACGTGATTGGTCACCCAGAACAGCATCAGCCAAACTTGGGACTTGTGTTGTGCCGGTACTGTTGATGTGTGTGACGTGTGTGCTGTGTTTGGTTTGGTTTTGGAATGTCTGTGGGTCCAGGACGAACTACAGAACAGAAACATGTATACAGGGATGGACATCAGTCCTCCAGGAAAACCTCAACAGGAACATGAGACCGGAGCTCCAGGTGTCCCTGTGCTCATTCGGTGTAGTGACCATGTGGACGTACTGTGCATGTGTGGCCTTCAAACAGACCGACCATGCCACTGGAATTCATCGATCAAAGCCCCCTTTCCAACATGCACTCCTTAAGTCAGCAGAGACTTCTGGAGAATGGACACAGCTGATGGACTGGATGTGGACAGGAGCCGGAAGCACACACTGCACACGCCACACACTGCGTTTACCCACAAAGCTTTGAGAGATGTGCACACGCATGGGGACTGAGGGTGAGGAGTTACCTGAGCAGGACTCGGAGGTGCAGGGCCGCCCCTCCTCCACGATGCCCTCGCAGAGGAACGAGTCCTCCGGAGGAGACTGGCAGGTCCGGGTCCGGGTCTGCATCCCGCCTCTGCAGTCACTGCTGCACTGCGCCCACTGGCCCCACGCACTCCAGCCGCCTGGACACACACACACACACACACACACACACACACACACACACACACAGTTGACATCTGAGCAGCCATTCGTTCTTCTTCTTGAGAAGCCGTCTCCTCCTGCAGCTCCGGAGTGGAAAGCAGCCAAAGCATGTGAGGAGAAATGCTGAAAAGCTTTACACAGAACCTTCTGTTCTGTTTAAACCACACAACGTGCCAAAGCATTATATCACAACAACAACCTCCAGAAATAGAACCGCCGTTTCCATTGTAGTCAGTCACACTGCGAGCCTGATCTCCAGCGTCAGTGGGCGGTCCACTCATCAAACCGTGACAGACGTCACACGCAAACTGGAGAATTCAAGCTAATATTCGGCTTGCTTCATTAGTTCCTTTCTCCACAAAGTTATGAGCGCCCTGAGGGATTCCAGATTGAAACTCACTTCGCTGCTTTAACCACACAGGTCAGTTTTTTTTCTGTCAAAAACAACCCAAAGCTTTTATCTGCAATCTGCTCCTCTTAGCCTTCATGAGGCTGATTTTGAAAAAAGAAAACAAAGGAAAGCCCCACCTTCTATGAAAAGGATGGACCTGCACAGCACCTGGAAGACACACACACAGTGTGTATGTGTTGAAAGAACAGGTTAGGGAGGGAACTGTGGAGCTCCTGGTGGTACTGACTGACGGATGCTGGCGGGTCTGTTCCAGAAGTGGGAGGAAGATGGGTCCAGCAGCAGAAGGTGTTTCAAAGCTCCGCCCACCAGCTGCACCATCTGCAGCCGTGCCTCATGGGAGGCTGACTGTCGCAGTGTGTATTACGTTTGGGAAGTGGCAGTCAGTGCTGAACGTTGACAGTCTGGGTGAACGTGGAGAGAGCGTGCTGTAAATCTGTCGTTGTGTTCGCGTTCGTTCTGGCATCAGTGTGTGTTCTGCCACATGACGGCCTGCACCGCTTGGCCCACTGCTCCCAGTCTCCCTCTGAACCTTTGGCACAACTCCAGCTCACTCCTCAAACACTTCCTGTGCAGGAGGTGCTGCGCGTCACCTCAATGGTGATTTAGCGTCTTTAAAACACCTCTTGGAGTTTGGGTCCAGTCCGGCTGGTCCAGACTGGACCAGCTAGTGTTGGGCTGGGCTTTTTTTTAAAGAGGGCTTCATCCAGTGTACAGAGGGACTGACGGAGAGGACAGACGTCTTCCTGCTTCCTGCCAGGCAGGAGGAGGACGCTCTGGAAATGTTTGAACAATCTCTTGGAACTGTCATATTCAAATCAATGAATTGTTTTTGGAAACACAGACGTGCCACCTTGTTATTTCAGATCCTCCCCGCAACGTCCAGACCCTCCACATGCCGAGTCCAGCGATCCACATGGACCTAACCTGACGCTTTGGTTTCAGCTTCACCTCCGGATGTCAAGAAGCACCTCCGTCCACCGACAGCAGACAGCACACCTGGAGCGCTGGACTGAAGCCTTTCCCGGTCGGAGAGAGGGACTACACATCAGAGCAGGTCCTCTGCCTCCCACAGCGTATTAACGGTGCTCCACCGGCTCTACCGTTTTCACACAGCCTGGTTTGGCAGTGTATAGAGAAGCAAATATAACTGCATTAGTTCATTTGAAAATTAGTGAACTGAACTTTGAACTAGTTCAAGAAGAATTTAAACTTTCCCAACAACAAGGACGATTTAATTTTCTCCCTTCTGTGTTAGTTGCTGAGCTAGCACATCCATGCATCCATCCATCCATCGGTCCATCCATCCATCCATCCATCCATCCATCGGTCCATCCATCCATCGGTCCATCCATCCATCCATCCATCCATCCATCCATCCATCCATCCATCGGTCCATCTTCTACACTGTCTTTTTCCATTCAGAGTCATGAGGCATTGGAGTTATTCCCAGCTAACCATAAGTGAGGACAGCTACACCTAGACAGCTGAGAGCAGGTGAGGACAGGTGAGGACAGGTGAGAACAAGATGCATCATGGACAGGTCTCCAGTCCATCACAAGGCAATCAACCACAGACAGTCACATTCACACCTAGAGGCAGTGTAGGGTCTCTAAAGCTCACAGCACAGCCCAGAGGAAACACACACACACACACACACACACACACACACACACACACACACACACACACACACACACACACACACACACACACACGTTGGGAGAACATGCAAACACCACACAGAAACACTTAGTGGTGCTTCCTCTGGG
>NC_043755.1:27158745-27243745 GCF_902148845.1 Salarias fasciatus | reverse complement strand
ATTTGAGTTTGACAGCCAATCCACCATTTTCAGGGCCAAGGAATTCAATGTTATCAAAAAAATGAGCTAAATTCAACCACAAACTTATTTCATTGAAATTTTCCGTTTTATTGAATGTTTAACAAGTGATCAGACATGAACGTTTCACCAAGTTAGTGCCCATTTAGAACCTACATGCTCCTCAAGACAGAAATGGGTTTAATCTTTTAGTCAAACAGCAAGTCTTTACATATCTTCACCATCATCGTCATCATCATCATCTGTTTCATGCTTGTTCTGTGTGTCCTCATCATTCTGATAATCACTGCTGCACTGGCAACAATCCGTACAGCTTAAGTTCTTTGTTCTGCAAGAAAGTCTGGCAGAAGAACAATCTGTTTTGCACTGACACCTAACCATCTCAATGATGGCCTTTGGAGCTGGAAGGGCATCCGTCATGGTTGGTTTCAGCTGGCCATGGGACACCAGGTGGTAGCCATTCTGCAGGGGATCCAACAGGATCCTGCAAAGCAATGTTTGCCCGTCCCCACACTCTTGCTTGGATATGGACTCTCAGGACAGGGGTAGGAGGTAGCTTGTTACTTTCTGCCATATGTTTGCAGAAGAGATGCCATCACAGTTCGGAGATGGCCTTGATTTAGATGCCTTTGGGGAGAAGGCTGCACAGACGAAGCTAGCTAGACCGGCCAACATAGTTTCGGTCACTTCTGCCTCTGTTGAAAGCATCTGCAGAGAACTGATTACATCTGTATCTGCCTTCATGTAGACTTGTAGCCAGGTTGCTTTGCCTATACGAAAGAACCTTCCAGTGTTGTCAGCTCCAGTGAACGCATGGAAGGCTGGCAAAGCCTTTGCTCTCTCTGCCCCTATGGCTCTCCATATTGGCTCTATCCCTATAAACCCAGAGGCCATGGAAACGGACGTGTTCTTCAACATGAGCTCATAATTTGCTATGACGAACACTAGGACATCTGTGTCTGGGGAGAAGAAAACCATCGGTGCATCTGATGGATTTCAGGACAGTCTGATAGATCAACAGTGTGTCTGCTTCTTCATGGTTGTTGTCCTGGAAGAGCAAGTCTCTGTTGCTCCTGGTACGCCCTGAAGAAGAGGTGATCACCAGTTTGTGTGATGTTCTGTTGTACTCTAGAGTCTTTGCAGCAAGGTAGTTGGTCAGGTCAGCCTTCGTCTTGTCATGTGAAAGGAACCTGCTCAATGGGATGCGTTTTATGTGTGTGTCATCTCTAACCTAATACTGGACTGGTGCTCTTCCTGTTCAACTTTCAAATTACATAATATAGACCTACTACAATAATCAGATCACTAGATAAAGGTATCCTTGTGTTTGGTTCCTAGTATGGCTTAATGATGAAGTGCTGTTATGAAATTGGATAATATCTGAAAGAACTGCAGTAACAAATGTCTCAACACACCTGCAACTAGGAGCATTGGAATCCTTGGCCTTACAGTTGGTAGTTTAGCTGTCAAAATAAAAGTTGTAGGTTATTTAGAAGCTGAGATATTGACGAAAATGCTTTTCACAGCAGACATTTTGTAAAATCCAAGATGGTGGCAATATAGGACTCGGGCCAAATGGAAACAATGTTTTTCTGATTGTTCATGTTATAAGGGCTCCAAAAATGTATAGTTTTGATACCATCCACAAAAATCCAACGAAGGTTAAATTCCAAACATAGTGAACCTGACTAAAAGCGGCGCCGGACCGTCACCTTCAGATGCTCATATGACTGCAGTCTGGAGCAAAGGACAGAAGATTCCCGTCACATGAAGACTTCAGCAAGGTGCAGAGAAAACAGACTGGGTTAGGTTTCTTCTTCTCTAGGAGACAGAAGGGACGGAGGGGATGGGACAGGGACAGACCTCCATACTCATCAGAGCTGCAGAGAGCTGCAGGAGGACTGGAGGGGACAGGTTTCTCATCTTACTAATCCAGGGCATTTACTTTAAAACAAGAGCAAACATCAGACCCAGAGAGGAGCTCTGCTGATCAGAATATGAAGCTGGATTCCTCATCCTCCCCCACAGAGCACCAGCAGTCCCCAGATCCTCTACCTGTCCTCTACCAGGTCCTCTGGATGTCCTCTACCAGGTCCTTCGATGGCATCAAAACACTGAACCAGTGCCAAAGAGATGAATCGACCAAGTTATTGGCAACCAGGACTCTTCTGGCCCTCTATCCCCCACTAAAGTCCTCTAGGCACTCCGGGCCCTGTTCCATCCCTCCACTGTCCCACCAAAAACCCCGGTCCATCCTTGGATGTGGTCCCGGGTCCAGCCCTGCACAGGGCCCCAGTAATCAAATGGTAGAAGACCAGACATGGTGTTCTGCCATGTTCTGCCGGTCCACCAACAGCCAGCAGAACCTCCTCCCGTCCGGCTGGGTGGGGTCATGGGGGGAAGCCATTCCTCCCGAAAACCACCAAAGAGAAGCAGCCCGTGGCTCGGTGGACGGAGGACAGGTCTGGAGTGGAGCCTCAGACAGAAACCCGGACGAAACTACAGGGATGGAAAAATCACTGCTCAGACATCCACCACCACGCTCACACTGGAGATGGGGGGTGTGTGGGGGGGGGGGGTGGGTGGGGTGGGGGGGGGGGGTCTTTCTTCCTCTGCAGACGTTTCATTCCGTTCTCAATAATTCAGCAGGCTCTTTTGTCAGAACAGCAAAGTCAAAGTCACCTCCACCAGCCTCCTCCTTCACCTCAGCAAATCCTCGCTTCACTCTGACCTCCAACACACACACTGGCACAGAGACACACACACTGGCACAGAGACACACACACACATACACACACTCTGACACATGCTTCATGGTTCATCATCTTCCTCCTCTGAGTCTAATCAACTTTCTGAAAGTCACCTTCACCTCCGATCTGAAGCCACAGCAGAGGAGAGGACGAGAATCTCCTGTTACACACACACACACACACACACACACACATACACACCCACACACACACACACACACACACACACACACACACACACAGCTCATCAAGATAGGGTTACTGCACATTTATTGATTGAAAACTCTGTGTGTGTGTGTGTGTGTGTGTGTGTGTGTGTGTGTGTGTGTGTGTGTGTGTGTGTGTGTAAGAGTCGCTGTAAAAAGCAGGAAGAATGGGTAAATTATGATGTTGACAGATGTTGTGGAAACAAGTAAAAAGACAAAAGACAGTGGGGACAGGGGCCGATGGCGGGAGGCGGTGGGGGCTGATGGGTGGTGGTGATGGTGGGGGTGATGGTGGGGGTGATGGTGGGGGTGATGGTGGGGGTGATGCGGGTTAAGACAGACAGAGACAAGCGGATGTGAGAAAAGAATGAGAGAAAACATGGAGTGCAGGCTGAGCTGCGGCTGGAATGAAGGATAAGGCGAGTGCTGACACCCAGAGGACAGAGGCAGTCCACTGCACGGCAGAGATAACGGCTGAAAGGAGGGGGGGGGACGGAGCCAGATGAAGGAAGACAGGAACAGAAAGCCAAGGAAAATGTTAGGACAGATAAGAGCGGAGCGGGGAGGGGGAGGGGGAGGGGCAGCCAGCTTGTGTCAAACTCAACACACTGTTAGAAGAGCACATAATTGAAAATGCACGTCTCATAAAGGAAGCCATGATGGCTCTTATTTCTTTCCCGCTGACTGCGGGCTGACTCGCAGCAGACAGAGGCGGCGGTCAAAACGTGGCACTTCTAGGAGACAATATGCTGATGGAATAATCCCATGATGCTCGGAGCGGCGGTCTGAGTGAACGCATTCACAGGAACAGGCTCACGGGGCAGCTCGCCACTTCATCCATTCATCCCACTCATTCTCTCACTCTAACCCTTCTCCCTCCTCTCTGTACCCAGTCAGCACACCAGCAAGACGGAGTCCAAACACTGGTCCACGTCCAGTTTCCAGTCTCTGTTTCAGCTGAAGCAGCCGCACGTCTTCAGGGCAGACGGACGGCTTCAGATCCACCAGTGGAGGAGGAAACTCGGTGCTTCTCTTTCTGGATTTGGCACCACTGGTCAGTCTGAACGTCGTCTTCCTTCTAACTCTGAATCCACTGTTTGATATCAGATCAGGTCAACTTTATATATACCAGATGAAAACAGGACATTTCAGAACACTCATGGAGGAAAACCAACAATTCCACACGAGCAAGCAGAGCAGACGGTGGAAGGACTCCCTTCAACAGGAAGAACCCGAGGAGCCGGACCCAGAGCAGCTTGAAGCTGAACTATGCAACTGTTGCTCTCGCACTCCCCCTACTGGCCTCCTGCGAAAGCTCACTGTCGTAAACGTTCTCTGCATCGGCCCCACCCTGGCGGCTCTGGGGGCCCCTGGCGGCTCTGGGGGCCCCTGGTGGCTCTGGGGGCCCCTGGGGGGTCTTGTCAGTGATTTTCAGTCTGAGAACTTGATGCAGTGATGAATTCTGCCTGTAGAGGCGCCACAGCGACTCAGGATGGGAAGTGAGCAGCAGCTGGTTTAAACCGGAGAGGAAGCTGTGAGACGACCATGAGCAAGAGCGACGGCGATGGGCGAGTCAGGCGCCACGTTCCAGCAGGTCCTCACCTCAGGGTCCACCCGGACCATCAGGCTCACACACACACACACACACACACACACACACACACACACACACACACACACACACACACACACACACACACACACACTCACTGAAATGTTTGGAAAAGTTTTTTGTGGACTTCTTTGGAATTGAATTGAACATAGTTATTGCTGAAAATAAATGCTTATTTTGCAATCGAAGTCCCTGATCCCAGTGTTTTCATTCAGCTGTAGGGAAAGGAACAACAGCTCAGATGTTTCAGAAGTCACTCAGGAAAAAATATTTGTACAAAGTAGGTTTTCTGCTTGATTTTGTCAAGATTTTAGTCAAAAAGCTTGTCTCATGTTCTAGTCAGAGAGCTGTTTGTGGAGAAACCTGTCTTCTACTGCTGATTACTGACGAATGGGAAAACGTAACACAGCTCTTCGTCCAGATAAAAGAAGAGAGTGCACTCTTTCATTTGATAGTTGGGTCTTCAAACATCAGCCAAAGTCCTTGAAAACATCCAGCAGTCAATGAGTTAAAATACATATCAATAATCTGCACTTTACTTAAAAGACCCACAATACACCATGTTTCTGCATTAAACTGGTGAATTTTGTGTTGATTTAAAGTTGACAAATCATGTGATTAATCACAGTTAATGCAGTCAGATAAGTGATTATTGGTATTATTTGTGTAATCGACTGACACCACTGACCCTGCCAGAGAAGACGAACGGCGTGGAGCCGCTGTCAGCAGCCTGCAGCCCGCCGCCGGCCAGACTCGCTGGACAAAGACAAGCAGATAATGGCTCAATCTGAGAGCTGAGAGCAGAGCTGCACCTGCTGGACACCTGCTGGACACCAGCAGGACGGCCGGCCGGTGAATGGATGAGTGTGAACAGCTACATGACAGAAACGCTGCTGACAGGTTGAACAGCGGCTGAAACACGCTGCAAACGTCACGCTGAGAATTTACTCCGGGGTCTGTGAGTCACCTGTCCACACGGACCTGTCCTCACCTGTCCTCACCTGTCCTCACCTGTCCTCACCTGTCCTCACCTGTCCAGACGGACCTGTCCTCACCTGTCCTCACCTGTCCAGATGAACCTGTCCTCACCTGTCCTCACCTGTCCTCACCTGTCCAGATGAACCTGTCCTCACCTGTCCAAGTGGACCTGTCCTCACCTGTCCTCACCTGTCCTCACCTGTCCAGACGGACCTGTCCTCACCTGTCCTCACCTGTCCAAGTGGACCTGTCCTCACCTGTCCTCACCTGTCCTCACCTGTCCAGATGGACCTGTCCTCACCTGTCCTCACCTGTCCTCACCTGTCCAGATGGACCTGTCCTCACCTGTCCTCACCTGTCCTCACCTGTCCTCACCTGTCCAGATGGACCTGTCCTCACCTGTCCTCACCTGTCCTCACCTGTCCTCACCTGTCCTCACCTGTACAGATGGACCTGTCCTCACCTGTCCTCACCTGTCCTCACATGTCCTCACCTGTCCAAGTGGACCTGTCCTCACCTGTCCAAGTGGACCTGTCCTCACCTGTCCAAGTGGACCTGTCCTCACCTGTCCTCACCTGTCCTCATCTGTCCAAGTGGACCTGTCCTCACCTGTCCTCACCTGTCCAAGTGGACCTGTCCTCACCTGTCCTCACCTGTCCAAGTGGACCTGTCCTCACCCAGAGTTAACTGAGATTGTTTCCTGCTCCCTGGTCAGGATGAAGCAGTAAAGCTGATGGACGGATGATGGCTGATGACTGGATGATAGATGATTGCTGGTTGAAAGATGGACGAGTGAGATGACGCCTCTGGAGTTACGCTCCATCATGGACCTGTCCCTGTTCAAGGCCAGGCTGAAGACTCATTTGTTCAGGTCAGCCTTTGACTGTTGAGGTTTTTTTTATTTTTATGTAATGAACTGACATATTTTATATATATTTGTTTTTTATTCACGTTTTTTTGCTCATGTTCAGCGCTTTGATCAACCTGGGTTGTTGTAAAGCGCTATATAAATAAAATTTGATTGATTGGATGATGGAAGGATGATGGATGGATGGTTTATGGATGGATGGATGATGGATGGATGATGGATGGATGATGGATGGGTGGATGCGGGTTGGATGTCTACATCTTGCTGAACAGCAGCATCAGCACCGTGCAGCCTCAGCTGTGGACTGGTTCTGCGGTTCTTTCCGTCCAGTGGAGCCAGCTCAGCCCTCTTTGGGCGCCGTGGTGAACGGAGACAGGAAGTGGTCGCTCTGCAGCATCACGGGTAACGGTTCCTCCAGGATCCCTTCACGGCCGGTTCTACAATGTTCTCTGGTCAGACACACTGGGAGAACATGCAAACTGGGACTGGCTGTAATGAAGCAGGAGCGCTGGCCGCTGGTCCGCCGTGTCCAGGAAGCCGCTCTCCTCTCGCCTGTTGTGTGGCGGGAAGAGGCCTTTTCTTTAGAACCTGGACAAACACCGCGGGTGGAACCGGGAGGCTCTGTGGGCGGGACCGGGAGGCTCTGTGGGCGGGACCGGGAGGTTCTGTGGGCGGGACCGGGAGGTTCTGTGGGCGGGACCGGGAGGCTCTGTGGGCGGGACCGGGAGGTTCTGTGGGCGGGACCGGGAGGTTCTGTGGGCGGAACCGGGAGGTTCTGTGGGCGGGACCAGGAGGCTCTGTGGGCGGGACCGGGAGGTTCTGTGGGCGGGACCGGGAGGCTCTGTGGGCGGGACCGGCTGGCTGTGAGGTGAGCCGCTGTGGGTCTGACAGGAAGCAGAATCGGATCCAGTCCGCCGCTGCTGGCGTCCTGACAGAAATGTGATTGGAATATGAGATGGCCGTGTCAAGCTGCCAGCGCGGCGGAGCGAGGCGTGTCAGATACGAGCTGGAGAGAGCCCCGCCATCAGTCAAAGGCATATTTTCAAAACAACACACACACACACACACACACACACACACACACACACTCCGGCTGGCTGCTAATCCCTCAGCGCGGCAGACGTCTGCCCCGGCGGAGGCTCACCTGCAGGCGCCTGAACACACCAGGACTCCTCAGGCTGCAGCGGGTCGGCCAGCAGACACTGCGTTCTGAAGACGGACGCTCCGATCCGGAGGGAGCGACAGGGACGGCTCCAGAGGCCGCTCGCCACAGGGCCCCGGCTCGCCACAGGGCCCCGGCTCGCCACAGGACCCCGGCTGCTCGCCACAGGGCCCCGGCTCGCCACAGGGCCCCGGCTGCTCGCCACAGGGCCCCGGCTCGCCACAGGGCCCCCGGCTCGCCACAGGGCCCCGGCTCGCCACAGGGCTCCGGCTCGCCACAGGGCCCCGGCTCGCCACAGGGCCCCGGCTGCTCGCCACAGGGCCCCGGCTCGCCACAGGGCCCCGGCTCGCCACAGGGCCCCGGCTCGCCACAGGGCCCCGGCTCTACGCCTCCCTCCAGCCTGATGGGAACTGCTGCCAACAAGACTGTCTGCTGTCCACACACATCCGTCCAGAGAGGCGCGCACGGCGAGGACCCACGCTCACGAGGATGAATGAGGACCGACGCTCATGAGGACAGACGCTCATGAGGACAGACACGCGTCTGTCATCGTGAGTGTCCGTCCGTCCTGACTCCAGGTGTGGCTTCATTGGATTCCCTGATAAAGTCTGATGATTTTTGAAGTCAGCAACACCACGACCCACTGAAAACACACTTAAATGTGTGTGTGTGTGTGTGTGTGTGTGTGTGTGTGTGTGTGTGTGTGTGTGTGTCAGAGAAGTGCTGATGCTGTGTTTACAGGTCCTCCTCCTCCTCGGGGCTGAAGTGTTCCTATGGGAACTGCCGGAGCCGGCGGATCCGTTTCCTCTGTGGACCGCAGTGGATCCCTCCTCCTCAGGCCATTAAGGCTGAACTCGCCCCCGCTGTGCTCCCCGTGTCCTCGGCTCGCCGCCGCTCCTCCGCCCGCTCGCCGCTCATGAATGCTCCGTTGTTTTTCCTCTTCTTCTCAGTGTCTCTTCAAGGAACTTTGTGAGTGCATTAAACTGCTCCATTTAAAAGCCATCCAGCGAGTTACACGATATGAAACATATTCAGAGGCGTCCAGGGATCACTAACCTGTACCACACACACACACACACACACACACACACGGCTGTGTGAGCAATGCAGCCGCTCTCCCACGCGCTGTGCGGCTCTCGTCAGAGGCTGCTCTCCCACAGTGTGGGCTGGCGGCGGCTGGTGACTCAGAGCGGAGGAGATGGATGAGGAGCCGCCGCTCCGTCCTGCCGGACCGCGGAGAGGAGCGCCGTTATCGCGGCTGATATATGGAAATGAAAGTCCTTCCCCTCGATGGCCTCTGCTGGGCGGGGAGGGATGTGGACCGACTCTGTGAAAAAACATGAGGCTTCTGCGGCTCTGCGGTGTTTTCTTCACACCTGGAAGCGAAAACGTGGAAACGCTGACATCTGTATCGCAGCTCGGGGGACTGGGATGTGTTTGACAACACAACTTCAATCAGACTTTTTTTTTTATCTTAATAAACATGTAAATTCAGAGAAGGTGTGAGGATTTCGTCTGACAGCCCGTCTCCGCTGCGACTGCTTCTTTTGAGCTGCTGACTCCTTCAGAGTCCGGTCAGAGACTTCCTGTCATGTGTTACAGTGAGAACAGCCTCTTCCTCTGCTGGCCAGCAACAACGCCAACGTTAAACCTGAAACGCTGTCCACGCCAACGCCAAAGGAAGTCAAGCTAAAGGAAAAGCTGAGTGAGCATAGACATATTAAAGAGTGGACCCCGCTCGGGGCGCTGCGCAACGAGAAATACGGCCGCCATCTTGGTCCGGTCCAGAGGCGCAGACGCTCCGGTCATTGGTGGGATTCAGCCGGAGCTGCTGTGACTCCTGTGTGGGACGGCAGCGAGCAGCGCTCAAGGAATAACCTTTCTCAGATAGGATTAAAGGTTGTTTCAGCATCACACCTGATCATTAACAAGTATAGGAACTTTTAGGAACAGATTTGCATTAACTTGAAAAATGAGAATGAGAGGTTCTAAGAAACTTTAAGGAATAAAATAGAATGAAAAAGGAAGGAAGTGAACTCTTAGACTATTTTGTGTTGATCTCCTGTTTCATTTTGCAGATTTCCTAAAGACAGAAATGTGAGGAAGAAGTGGGAGATCGCTCTGAGGAGGGAGAATTTCCCAGCAAGAGACTCGTCTGTGCTGCATAGTGAGACTTCAGAGAGCAGGACGTCCACAGGACGGGACAGGACGGGACAGGCTGTCCGCCTTACAGATGGCGTTATTCCATCCATCTTTTTTTTTTTCCACATATAGTCAAAACAATATGAGTATGTGCATGGGAACGAAAAAAAAAAGCCAAAAAGCTTGTACAGATGCTGCTCCTGCACAAACTTAAAGTGAAAAAAAAAGAAATGACCATGTAAAAGTCGTACATAAGAAGATGACATAAGATCCAGCACAAAAATAGAAAAAGAAAAATAAAGAGAAAAGAAAAGAAAAAAAGAGAAATCTTACAAAAATATAAACAAAGAATAAAAGAAAACAGACAATCTAAAGCAACTCCCAGGTATCTCATGTGTCTGTCATTGTGTTTGGATCAGGTCAGATATTAAGATATTAGGGACAGGAACAGGAATATCTAGATTTCCCCCATTGGTGAAGAGAAATAACTGATTCCAGCGTTCACAACGATCATGATAGAGAGACACTGTCCAAACAGATCACGCCCCCACCCCCCACCCCCCAAAAAACAAAAAGACACATAAAATGAGTAGAAAAAAGCAAAAACAACAACAAAAGAAAAGAAAAGGAAAAACAAGCAAAAACACAACATGGAAAACCTGCTTTAAGTGTGTTCTCAGTCTTCAAGTTTCCAGATCTCCTCCAGAGAGCAGCAGCTTCACAATGAGGCTGTTAGCGCTGATGAAGGGAAATACTCCGTCGATTACAGGGCAGAAATTACTTATCATTGTGATTCTCTCTCTCTCTCTCTCTCTCTCTCTCTCTCTCTCTCCATCTATCTATCTATCTATCTATCTGTCTATCTATCTATCTATGTCTTTTTGTCTTGTCTTCATTTTAAAACAGTCTGCTTCTACATGACAGTATATTATATTTTGACATGTTTATATAAATAGATAAATAGATATATAAAATTAAACTAAAGAAAATCCTTAAAAATATTAAATTAGCCTATTAAAACTGCCAGTTATTAATAATTATTGAGACACAGCAGGAACCTAGCTCTAAACCTATATATATCCATGATTAATTATTATACTCTGGCATACAGCTCTGCCGGCATCTTCTAAAATATTATTTTATTCATTATAAACATTTGAAAACGTCAAAAATTGTGGCCTCTAACATGTCGCTTTGAATGACGTTTGCAGATTTAAAAAAAGCGTAGTATTGAGTAACTATGATTCATTTAATGCGCTGAGACGTCACCGCTCCGGTCAAACAGCGGAGCAGAGCGAGGCGGACGACCGGACCAAGATGGCGGCCGCATTTCTCACAGCGCCCATCGGTGGCAGCGGCCGATGCAGGAGCTGCTCTTTAATATGTCTATGTGAGTGAGCACCAGCCCTCCAGGAAGACTCAGTTAGCCACTTCCTGCTCCGGGTCTGCAGCTGGAGCGTTTGATTCTCCCGGCTCGGCTCAGAGCGCCGCCGCCGTCCAGCGTGGTTTCATTCCAACCGCTTTAACAATCAGAGTTTTTCTGATGCAGGATGTCAGTTTGAGGAAACCAGGGTGGAAAACAGCCACATGACCTGAGTCCGTTAGAGATGTTCACTGAAACCGGACTGTTTTATTTTGAAACCTGCCGCCGTCCTGTCAGAAAAATCATCTCCTCTTTGTTTTATTTAGCAAAACACTGCAAACATTGCTCAAAATAAGGCTCCCACTGTGATGCAGGATCAGGTGGACCAGCTGCAGACAGAGCAGGAGGAAGACCCGGGTCTGGAGCTGCAGGCGTCTGCAGAGACCCAGGTCACATGGGGGGACGAGGATCTGCTTCTTCACCAGGAGCGTCTCAGAAAGTCACACCCACCAGCGCCATCAGCATCTCAGACGACACGGCAGTTCCTCAAGAATCTACCTGTACTGTGTGTGTGTGTGTGTGTGTGTGTGTGTGTGTGTGTGGCTGACTTTCCAAGTGAAAACCTGTGCTAAGCACTGAGAGAACTCAGAGATCCACATTTTCGGAGGCCTAAATCAAAAAGAACAAACAAAAAAAAGGCTTTATAATTCAGCCTTTAATTCAGTTTGGAGTAAACAGCGGCCTGGAACAATGGAATTATCCGAAAAGATTGATACGGAGGAATGAAAGGAGGGAAAATCAATGCAGCAGCTCAGAGGACTCAACACACTCAAGGCTGCCTTTTGTGAGTGCATGAATTCAATTTCAGTTTTCATACTTCAAATAAACCATTATCTTCTTTCTGGGGCTGGAATATAACGCAACAAACAGAAAATGAAAAGCAGGCGGGGAATCAGCGGCGCCGGCTGCACGCAAGGAAATCAGCACTTTGGAGTTTGGAGAAACGGTGAGGCGGCAAACTGGCTGAGGACGGACGTCAGTCGTCTCACAAACACACACACACACACACACACACACACACACACACACACACACACACACACACAGTCTCGTATTTCTATCCTTGTGGGGACCGTCCATTGACTCCCATTCATGTCTAGCCCCTAACCCTGACCCTTACCCTAACCCTAACCCACACCACAACAAAGCCTAACCCTAAAGAAATGTTTTTGCACTTTTACTTTATTCAGTAACAACAACATGGTCAAGAAAACACTGTTTCTCCTACTTAGGACCGGAAAAAGGTCCCCACAAGGCACGTCGTTCCACGTTTTGCTATCCTTGTGGGGACATTTGGCCCCAACAAGGATAGAAATACGAGAACACACACACACACACAAACACACACACACACACACACACACACACACACACACACACAAACACACACACAAACACAAACACAGACACAGACACACACACACACACACACACACACACACACACACACAAACACACACACAAACACAAACACAGACACAGACACACACACACACACACACACACACACACACACACACACACACACACACACACACACACACACACACAGGAGGAAGACTGTGACCACACAGTGACAGAGAACTCATCATGTATAAATTACTGATCAGGCTGTGAGCTGAGTTCTGCATGCTGCTGTCAGCCCACACCGTCAAGCCTCCTCAGGCAACCTTCAGTTCTGACGTCGACTTTGAAGTCAGCGTTGAAATGTCAGCAAGGCGACTTCCTGCAGCCGCTGATTTCTGACCAGGGAATCAAACACACAGTCCTTTTGGCACGTGTTGGATTTTCTTTCAAAATAAAGTGTCATGTAGGCCAACTGTCAAACTGAAAAAAGGCCCTGAGTGTGGTCTTTCGTCAGCCCTACATTAAATAACGAGGACCGCGATGTGAGGAAGGACTAACGGGCAGTGCAGCGATGGTCAGTCTGCCGTTGTGCCTTCAGGCAGCAGAGGTGTTGATGTGACGCAGAGAAGCTGTTCTCTTACAGTCTGCAGTTCATTCAGCCTTCGGGTTTGAGTCTACCTGTGTGAGAGGAGTAGCTGCTGAACAGCACGTGCACGTGCACGCCCCCCTCCAGGTCCTTGTGCAGGGCTGCAGCCCCCCCCCCCCACAACTGCTTGAGCCACGTCCGGGTCTGGGTCTGGGAGCCGGCCACACGGCCCGTCACTGCCACCGCCAACATTACACAGCATTTCTCCCACACTGCACCACTCTGCTGCCCTCTGGCTTTAAATAATCCTCCCCTCATTTCATTCCAGGCTTCCTTGACCTGCAGTCTGGTGAAACTTTAAAAACAGAGAACATCTGGGATTTGCTCTGCGGCCGAGCTCCAGCCATCGTCTATTCATGAGACCATAAATGTTCATGACTTCACGCCACGGCAGCAGATGACAGACGGACGCACAGAGGCGTGCAGCGGGCCGCCCCGCCCTGCAGGTCCACATCGGGACGGCCAGGAGGCGCCGTCCTGCAGACCGTCCAGGGCTGGTCCATCAGAGGGGCGGCGGCAGGAGAACCAGGCACAGCCAGGAAGCTTTCACATCCAGTCAACATCTGTTTTACATCGGCGATGAACAAACATTTAAATGAAATATTTCAGCTGCACTCTGCTGCCTTCTCTCCTCTCAGCTCATGTTTCTGTGTTCTGTCGTGTTTCCTGATCCTCTGGTCTGTTTCCTCTGATCTTCTCTTCTAATCTGATCCGTTCCATTCTTCTACATGTTGTTCCGTTCTGTTCTTCCACATTTCGATCTGTTCTAAGTTCCATTCATGTCGTGTTTGGTTCCGTGTGCACTGGAGCTGAGATTAGATGGGTGGTTCTGTGGAGCGCAGCCCCCCGGTGGTAGGTGACGGTACTGCAGCTGGAATCAATCTGAAAACGTGGAAAGATTAAACTTCATTTATCAGCAGCATGCTGCTGAAGCTGGCTTCCCATTGGCGGGTGTGTCTCCCTCTGACCTCAGCTTGATAGGAATGTGAAGCAGACTTCAGCTGCAGAGACGGCTGTTCTGGAGGAGAGGCCAGGAGCTGTGTCTTCATGTCTCTTCATGTCCCTCCTGATGTCTTCTTTTCTGGACGTTCTCACTTTCACTGGTACATTGTTAAAACTGTCGGAGTGCAGAAGACTGGTTCTGCTGGGGGCCGCGTCTGGACCCCGGACCACGTGATGAGACACAGGTTAGACCACACACACACACACACACACACACACACACACACACACACACACACACACACACACACACACACACACAGAAAGTAGATGATCTGAAGAAGCAAAGGGACACAGAAACCGGAGGGCTGCTTTGTCAGACTGAATTTGCCGTCAGGTTTGTGAGGTGGTGGAAATGTTTTTACTTTTCCAGAGTGAAGTCGTTTCTTTTGACGGACATAAACTAATAAACCCTGAGACACGGGCTGGGAGGACTGGTGCTCTGTTTTATTGGGAAGCAGAATTTCTGAGCGGCGGTGGAGAAAACAGCCTCAGACTGAGTTTGTACTGACATGAGAGGACGAGCTGCAGCCACACGTCCACATGTCCACACGTCCACATGTCCACATGTCCACATGTCCACACGTCCACATGTCCACACGTCCACACGTCCACACGTCCACATGTCCACACGTCCACATGTCCACACGTCCACACGTCCACATGTCCACACGTCCACATGTCCACATGTCCACACGTCCACACGTCCACCGAGTCAGCAGGACGGGGGTGAACAACATACAGCACAGTGCAGACTGCCAGGGAGTTTGGTCTGTTGTGTGCATGTGGTCGCTTGTGTGTGTGTGTGTGTGTGTGTGTGTGTGTGTGTGTGTGTGTGTTCAGCAGTGTTGGGTAGTAACACAGCGTTACTTTTTTCAGTAACGAGTAACACAACGCGTTCTTTTTTAATTCAGTAACTCCGTTTCCGTTACCAAACGTTGCGTTACTCCGTTCCTTTTGGTGAGCTTTCATAAAACGTTTCCATGACAACGGCACACAGTCCTGTAACATTCCAGCATCAATAAAGTTTCACTGAATTGACAACAAAGCATTTGGCGCTCTCTCTCCTGGTCCTCAGGTCAGTGCCTCTCGACCACTCTGGTCTGATGAGCAACAAGACGGCAGAGAAGAAGAGTTTCCATCGTGGAGAAATTCACATTATTTCACGCATTATTGCGTGTGTGACGCCGGGAACATTCTTGCAAGGGATTTTCAGTAAAAATGAAACAATCTATTCCATATAGCAATACTACTTTGACTGTGATTTAATTTAACTCCTTTATTGAACCCGTTTGGCCCGACGGACCCTGTACCGGGTCCAGCAGCTGCCTGCTCCACTTCACTGTGGGTAAAAAGAGACTAAAATGCTGTGAGGATGATTTCTTTCAATGTGTCTCAAACCAGAAGCCTTGATCTCACTACCTGAGGCTCCAGCTGCACTTTGACCACCGAGTGTTTGTTTTACAACAACTTTAAAATCCAGATGCAACGATTCGACACGCCCCCCTCCCCCAACTCCAGACACAGAACGCTACACGACGTCAGATCCGTCTGCTCCGCCCGACATGCTGGGTCTCATATGAAACTAGAAAAGCTGAACTTTAAGAGACAGCAGCAGAATATTCTGAGCCGACCGCCTCCCGCCAGCGCAAAACACACCCAGAACCCAGCTTCACATCTCACAGCAGCACCTCAGATCATGTTTCTCACACACTTCGTCACCAAACCTCAAAGCTGTTCACTCCAAACACAACATGTTTTATTTCCTCACCGTTTTGTGGTTATTTTCCATCTATCCGCGCTCCTCTGACCAGAACTAACCTCACAATCCTCTGGAGTAGTCACCAGACTGCATGTGCTGCCCCTTGTCGCCATCTTGTGGGCTTGTCGTTAATTTTGGGAGTTTAAATAAAGTTTGCTGACGTTCTACGTCTCACAAGCTTTCGAACAACATGTTACACGTGACCGAGGCATCATCCAGCTGGGAGACATCTTTGAGCATAACTGCAGGAGCGCCGCCGCCATCTTGGATCTAAGACGCACTGGGGGCGCTGCAGAGCGAGACGCACGAGAATGGACAATAGTTAGTATTTCTATGATATTTGGTAATTGTTTTTATTCTGAAACATGGAAATTTATCCTCAATGTGCGTTTCTACAGCACATTGCACATTGTTTTTTTCTTGATGTGCATTTTGCATTTATTATTGTTTACATGTTGCAAAGGGGATTTTGTTGTTTCCCTGTGATATAGCTAATTGGCTATTTTTGTATTGATATGCATGTGGTGTTGTGCATGAGGATGCATTTCATATTTCATTCATTGTCTTTAACAGAGGTTCTTAGTGCTGAGTGAAAACTCGTTAATTTGTCCAACTTGATTCTGAATGATTGTATCACAATGTCTATGTTTGCTTTAAAGGTGCTGTAGGCAGGATTCCGCATCTCCGCCATCTTGCTTAGGTCTACCTAAGCAAGATGGCGATTTGACCCATCTAAGATGGTGATTTGAAACCCAGCACAGCCAATCCTGTCCTGTTTTCTCTGACATCACGCCCTTATGCAAGTTAAGCCCCTCGACCAATCACGGTTAGAGCCTCAGGGGCTCTTCTGATTGGTCAAAGATACCTGGAGCTGTCGAGATTCCTTTTCAGCTCAGAACAGAGACAGATGGAAACGCTGCGCCCTCGCGGTAGAGCAGTTATGCTACACTCCTAAAGGATTATCAATGGATACTCTAACATTTAATCCAAAGAAAACAGAAAAATTAGCATTGACTAGCAAAATCCTGCCTACAGCAGCTTTAAGCCACTTTAATTGTTTGCAGGCTGTTGCTGAATAAAATAAAGAGGCAGTGAACAAATACTCTGGCGTTTGTGTTGGTGCACAGTGGATAATATTCCATGGCTAGTTAGTGGTTAGATTCAGTGATGTGGAGCAGATGAACTAAAGTGGTCGGTTTGTAACATAACATCAGTCCAGACTGAAACAAGGGAAAACAGGGAGTTCAATCAGTCAACCTTTATTTATTGAGAGCACTGGAAAAACGTTTAAAAGTACTAAGTTATTTTTTCAGTAACGCATTACTCTTTGGTTTAAGTAACTGAGTTACTTTTTCATGAAGTAACTAATAACTGTACTTAGTTACTATTTTTCAGTAACTGGCACAGCACTGGAGTCCAGTAGTCACCATTCACACCCCGTCCTCGGCTCCCGGACGGTCCCTGGCAGCTCAGCTGGGAGGAGTTTGCTGACTGGAGTTCCGTTCCAGACGCAGGTTTTTAACCTTCAGCGATCAAACTATTTAAAAACTACATTTATCTCCTGAACCGAAAGCCGGAGCGGCAGCTCGCCGCAGCGCAGATAAAGATAATTCATTAGTGATCTTTCTGCCACGCCGCGCTGAGAGCCGGCTGCCATCCGGAGCAGCAGGATTGATTTAAGTGGGAAAGACGGAGCGGATTCACTCCGTCAGCCTCCGGCGTCTGCGCTGCAATCACACAATGTGTTTTCCAGAATGCACCAATAATTAATTGTAATTTTTGTTTGAGATTAGATTGAGAAATATAATCTCCAGCAGATATGAAAGCAATGAACAGATAAGAAAGCTATCAGGCACATAAATGAGAAAGTGTGAAAAGGCACATTTTCAAACGTTTAATTATGCTGTAATGCTTTGATGAGAAATAAACGAGTAAATAAATGTGAGCAGAGACGAGCGGCTCCGAGGAGCCGATCACAAGCTGGCATTATGGCTCGTATAAATACAAGAATGATGTTTTCTCTCCTCATTATGCTCTCTGGTTATTTAGACTTGGCTGGCGTTACCGTCCTGAAATATTCCTGGTATTCAGTCAGGAGGCTAATATTACTATTAATGTCTGTAATTCTTGTCTGCTGCCACACAAACAAACACAACTGCTGATGAGCAGCAGGATCAGAAACAGGTGTACTGCCAAGGAATTTGTTTTGGTGGAGGAGCAAGCATCGAAAAGACAGATTTAAAAGGCACAAGTATAAAATAAAAACAGGAAATTAAGAGAAAGAAATTACACAACAGCAATAACACAATAAATATGGCGAGGAGTTACACATAAACAACAAAAACTACTTAAGTATTTACAGTAATGTTTCTGAGGATGATGATGGAAGAAGACTTAAAAAAGCCGACTTCCTGTAAGAAGAGTTCTCTCTCTGACGCAGGTGTGTCCAACATGTTCTGCAGCAGGTTACCATGTGTGGGAGGAACAGGCGTACGTCAGGAGGTGTTTCACACGGATCCGGGCCGGCGGTCTCTCAGATCAGCCTTTCCACTGTTTTTAATCATACAGCATCAAATCAACACAGTCAGCTGACGGCACTGCGACACACCACAGCCAAGACAGCAGAGGACCAGAGGAAGGAGGAGCCTGCAGAACCTGGACCCTGCAGGGAGTCTTCTTCAACAAGACCGGAAGCAGGATGCAGACCACCGAGAGGAGGAGCTAACGGGCTGCAGACCACCAAGAGGAGCTAACGGGCTGCAGACCACCAAGAGGAGGAGCTAACGGGCTGCAGACCGCCAGCAGGAGGAGCTAAGGGACTGCAGACCACCGAGAGGAGGAGCTAAAGGAATGTAGACCACCAAGAGGAGGAGCTAAGGGACTGCAGACCCGCTGATTGGCTACCAGAGAAAAGATGAAGGTCTGAACCTCCGTCTCAATTCTTTAAAGAAACCCTTTCGTGTCCAGAGCACAGCCATGAGACGTCATGTTCAGGACACCTTGTGGACATGCTCAGGACATGGCCAGGTCATGGCTAGGTCATGGCCAGGTCATGGTCAGGACATGTCCGGGTATGCAAAGCTCCTCCAGCTGTAGCTCTTCTGGGTGAGTACGCAGAGTCTGCAGTTCATTTCTCATCTGGTCTTACCAGACCTTGACGGGTCTTGTGGGGAAGACTGAAGGGGAGTGAGTCCCAGTGGAGGGTGTACCGAATGCTTGGCAGTCATGAAGCTCACTGGGACTGGTGACACAGTAAAGGTGATATGGACGCTAGGTTTTCAAAACGGACACTTCAGAGACTGGAGAAGAACGTGTGGACAGTGACTGCCCCGGCCTGCATGCAGCCCCTCACCTTTATTACTGAACCATTAATTTACCGCTGCAAAAATACAGATTTGCACATTTTAGTGGACTGTATTGCTGTGCCCTTTGAATCCACAACTCTGTATTTCTATTCACTTGTTTTTATGGCCATGTGCGTATTCATATGGATTTATATGGATTTTTCTTACAGAAAAATAATGACGACTTTGAACCTTGAACCTTCAGACTGTGAATCTGTCAGAGACAGGAAGCTTCCAACACCTCTCTCCATTATTCACTCATTCAAAGCTTTGGAGCTGTGCTGCTCGCAGTTTTCCACTCCAACTGTCTGGGACAAGCAGAGGTTTGCTTTGAATACAGGAATTATCCTGAGTGAATGAACACTAGCTCTGACTGTCATCTCCTGGTTCAGTGGAGGAACATGAGGGACCAGGAGTCTCCTCACTGCCGTGCAGAGCAGCTGACATTCTGTTCCAGCTGCTTCGCGTCTCTCGTCTCCATATTATACTGATTTTACCGTGATACCGTGATATAAGACTTTGTGGTAGCGCCCAGCCCTCTCTGTGGTGAAGTTCTGTGTTATCATTCCAGTGTGTATCACACAGAAGATACTTCACTGCTTTCAGTTTACAGAGATGTGCCTTTTTAGCTTGTACAATGCATAATTCTGCTATTTTGAATAAAAACAGAACAGTTCTGTTGTGCTGGACCCTGTTGTTTGTTTACAGTAAGTTTGGATATTTTGAGAATTATCACACAATTAAATTCCTCAGTAATCCATCTCTGCCTTTTCCTTGATTTATTCCCCGTGATAACCAAGCAAGTCTGTAGACTCATGATGAACCAACTTTTTTTATTAAATCGCAGCACAATCGCAATATTGTCCACCTAATCGCCAATCGCACCTTTTCCCCAAATCGTGCAGCACTACGAGAGGTGTCCAGCTGCACAGTGTGTGTGTGCCTGCATGTGTCCGCATCCGGGTGTGCGTGTTTACAAGAGTTCATGAAACATGTCTGCACTAATGAGTTCTCCTCCTGGACCTGGCAGGCCTTGGCCAAGATCGGCTCATTTTGTGCTGTGTGTGTGTGTGTGTGTGTGTGTGTGTGTGTGTGTGTGTGTGTGTGTGTGTGTGTGTGTTTGTGTCCTGTGTGGGTGTGTGCTCTGACAGTGTGTCACCTCTGGGTGTCATTTCAGGTTGATACTGCAAAGGCCTTTACAGCCGCCCTGCAGAGTCATGGGCCGCTCTTAACAAGGACACACACACACACACACACACACACACACACACACACACACACACACACACACACACACACACACACACACACACGGCAGCAGTAAAGCCATGCGCTGCAGTGAGATCTGAGGCGATTCATCTTCATTGTCCCAGTCATGAAATGAGAAGAACGGCGGGGAGACAGTCCGACTCGCATTAAATGTCCTCACAGCCAAGGAGACACGAACACACACTCTAATTCTCTATTTTCCAACTCACACACAATTTCACCCTTTGAAGCCTCAACACACTCTCTCAATAATAGAGTATTTCTCTGAGGGGGAAGAGAGTTTCAAATCTCCACGACGCCACCCGAATCTGACGCAAAGAGGAAGAAAAGAGGGTGATGAGGTGTAAAATGGAGAGAAGAGCAGCCGTCGTCACAAGCCGTCAGAGAGGCAGAAGGATTCCCGTCACCTCCCAACATCCTCAGCCCGCCGTTCTCCTGCAGCCACACATGACTGATGACGGAGGTAAAAAAGTTCAGCTTGTCTTCTCTCTAATCCCCACACTTCTTCATATGGCAGGAAATTAATGGCCTTTCACAGAGGACACACACACACACACACACACACACACACACACACACACACGAGCGCTCGCCGTGCTCATCCTGGAGCAGAGTTTTTATCATCACCCACTAACTATCGGTGGTAAAATTGCTTAATTAAAGCATGAATGTTTAATAAACCCTCCAGATGCATGGGGAGGAACCTGAGACGGAGCGCTCGGTGATGAGCCGCCGCCAGCAGCCATGCCGGACATCCTTCACCGGCCGTCAGCGCCGGTCTGACAGAGAGCATGTGGAAACGGTGACGAGCACAACGCCCAGCCCTGAACTTCAAACGCTGCAGTCTTCTCTGTAATGAGGCTGCAGCCACGGCGGCAGGGATGACGCCAGACGGTCCGGCCCCTGGGATTACTACCCACCATGCACCGTGCATGCATGCTGTGCATGTTAACATGTTCCACCAATCAGACGCCACTTCAAAAACAACCCTGTTGTGTTAACAATACATTCTTTTTCACATCATTACTTCAGAATTCGACATGATGTTCACCAACAGGTGAAAACACCAAATTCAAGAACAAAGCCAGACAGAACCAGTCTCAGCAGAGAGAGCGCTGCTAGTTAATGGTTGAGTTGCTGGTTAAGTTGCAGGGCGGGTTGCCTTGAGGACGAGTATCAGTCCACTGTGTCCTGCAGCAGCTGGAGGAGCAGGACGTCTGGTTCTGCAGGTTTCCTCCTGTTGAGGCAGTCTGAGTTCACTCTCTGTTCCGCCGTCTCCTCCTCTTGCTCTTGCAGAATTATTGGCTTTTCTCTCTAAGTGCTTCGGGTGACGGAGTTGTTTTCAGAGCTGGAGACATAAAAATGAAGTGAATTGAAAATCTTCACCTGAGTGAACCTCTTCTAGCAACAGGTCTCTGTACACATGTCTACAAACGGATGGCGTCGGTTGCTTTTTGAAACATGTTGCTGGTGCAGGTTTGGGGAGTGGAAGCAGGCCAGCTCACTGGATCTACCGACACCGCTGCGGCAACATCAGCATGACCTGCATGACTTCCATTTAGCGGGAAAACGCTGTGTTGGAAGCATGAGGTTCACTGAAGGAGGTTTGTACTGGTGGAGGTTTGACCTGATGGAGGTTTGACCTGATGAGGTTTGACCTGATGAGGTTTGACCTGATGGAGGTTTGACCTGATGAGGTTTGACCTGATGGAGGTTTGACCTGGTGGAGGTTTGACCTGGTGGAGGTTTGACCTGATGGAGGTTTGACCTGATGAGGTTTGACCTGATGGAGGTTTGACCTGATGAGGTTTGACCTGATGAGGTTTGACCTGATGGAGGTTTGACCTGATGAGGTTTGACCTGATGGAGGTTTGACCTGGTGGAGGTTTGACCTGGTGGAGGTTTGACCTGATGGAGGTTTGACCTGATGAGGTTTGACCTGATGGAGGTTTGACCTGATGAGGTTTGACCTGATGAGGTTTGACCTGATGGAGGTTTGACCTGATGAGGTTTGACCTGATGGAGGTTTGACCTGGTGGAGGTTTGACCTGATGAGGTTTGACCTGATGGAGGTTTGACCTGATGGAGGTTTGACCTGATGGAGGCTTGACCTGATGAGGTTTAACCTGGTGGAGGTTTGACCTGGTGGAGGTATGACCTGATGAGGTTTGACCTGGTGGAGGTTTGACCTGGTGGAGGTTTGACCTGATGGAGGTTTGACCTGGTGGAGGTATGACCTGATGAGGTTTGACCTGGTGGAGGTTTGACCTGATGGAGGTTTGACCTGATGGAGGTTTGACCTGGTGGAGGTTTGACCTGGTGGAGGTTTGACCTGATGGAGGTTTGACCTGATGAGGTTTGACCTGGTGGAGGTTTGACCTGGTGCAGGATGAAGCCTCTGGCTCCCTGTGGAGCCTCTCAGAGTGGAGCAACATCTTCTGAAATGCCTCCACTCTTCCTCTCTCACATGCTCTTTTCAGCGCAGAGAAGCGAATGACCTGTTGACTGGTAAACCTGTTTTCACTTTTGAAGACCAAATTATTGCATTCTGTCTTTACTTCCATTTTGCACTTCATCCAAACCTTTTCAGAGCAGCTTTTCTCTTCCATTGTGTTCTCAGCTGAATTAGATCCATCACTGCTGAGTCACATTAATATGACCTCCCACACACTGTGTGTTCTTATTAAACCGTGCTTTAAATTTAGTGTTGCTGTTTTCAGAGCAGACATTAACTGCCAAAAACCTGAATCGCAGAAGGAAAAAGACTCAAGTGTGAGGTACAATCTGCATGTTTGGGGTTCGTTCTGCTTTCATATTTTTAGTGTTTATTAACATATCAGCAAAGAAAAACATGCTGGTGATGTGTGGGGTGTGTGTGTGTGTGTGTGTGTGGGTGTGAGTGTCTGTGGGGGGGGGGGGGGGGGGGGGGGGGGGGGGGGGGTCTGGCCAGAACACCTGCTGAGCTGCTGTCAAACGTTCTCTCTGCTTTTCTCAGGGTTTGCAGCCGGTCTGCAGAGGTCAGAATAAAGCCAAAGCCATCTCCTGGGGTTTTGACGTCGGCTGGACAGTCTCTGCAGCCGAGCACAGACAGGGACGGGACGGGGCGGGACAACAGGACAGCGGACGGGGGCTGAGGGACACATGAGCCATCCATGACGGACACGTCCATCAATGAGAATGTCCAGAAGTCCCACTCTGAAGCCCTGCTGCCAGCGGCCTCTGAAAGCTCTCCCCATCCTCCTTTATCCTCCGATACTCAAACCACACATCGGGCAGAAAGACCAGCCGTAACATTATGACCCCTTCCAGGTGAATAACTGCTTCTCTCTTTGCTTCAGATGAGAAGAAAGGTTTCAGCAAAATTATTGTTGGACATGATGACCTATCAAAATAAAAGTCATTAGAAAGAAGACGACCTGCACTTGTGCCGCCATGTCGGGGCGCTGTGGGTTTGTTCTTGATCTCCTCTCTGCTGTTCAGAGCAGTGAGGGACCGACTGCCGGTCGGGGGTTCGGGTTCCCCCAGGTCCCGGCTGGAGACGGTTTCCTCTGTGTGCCAGGCCTCAGAGTCCGCCTCAGACTCCGCCTCAGACTCAGACTCCGCCTCAGGCTCTGCCTCAGACTCCGCCTCAGACTCAGACTCCGCCTCAGGCTCCGCCTCAGACTCCGCCTCAGACTCAGACTCCGCCTCAGACTCTGCCTCAGACTCCGCCTCAGACTCAGACTCCGCCTCAGACTCTGCCTCAGGCTCCCCCTCAGACTCAGACTCCGCCTCAGACTCCGCCTCAGGCTCCCCCTCAGACTCAGACTCCGCCTCAGACTCCGCCTCAGACTCCGCCTCAGACTCAGACTCCGCCTCAGACTCTGCCTCAGACTCCGCCTCAGGCTCAGACTCCGCCTCAGACTCCGCCTCAGACTCAGACTCCGCCTCAGACTCTGCCTCAGACTCCGCCTCAGACTCAGACTCCGCCTCAGGCTCCCCCTCAGAGTCCACCTCAGGCTCCGCCTCAGGCTCCGCCTCAGACTCCGCCTCAGACTCAGACTCCGCCTCAGGCTCCGCCTCAGACTCCGCCTCAGGCTCCGCCTCAGACTCAGACTCCGCTTCAGGCTCCGCCTCAGAGTCCGCCTCAGACTCAGACTCCGCCTCAGGCTCCGCCTCAGAGTCCGCCTCAGGCTCCGCCTCAGACTCCGCCTCAGGCTCCGCCTCAGACTCCGCCTCAGCTCCGCCTCAGACTCCGCTCCACGCTGGATGGGAGCACACACCTCAGTCCGTTTGTGAACTCTGTTTTCCTCCACTGTTTTCAGCCGGCCCCCCTCAGCTGTCCGCTCAGTACCTGCAACCCGGCTCTCAGAAGACGGCCTCGGCCCCGGTAAGTCCCGCTCCTCAGACCTCCCTCCTCTGCGACCGGCTCTGCTCTACCGGCCTCCGAGGAATCACTCCACTGGATCACAACCAGAGAGTCACACCTCGTCTGAATACCGCGACTTCTGTCTCCGCTTGTTCTCCTCTCCATAGCCTCAGACCAGCCTCAGACCAGCACCAGCAGTGGGAGCTGGAGCACCATCAGGTCTACCAGCACCACAGCTTGAGAATCACCGGATTCATCCAGAGGTCCCATCTTCCTCTCTTGCTCTGTTAAACATGACTGAATACAGACGTGTTGTCAGGAACTCCATATCTTCATTGTTCCTGAATCAGCTTTGTCAATCAGACTGAAGTACTTTCTTTAATATCCTCCGTCAGTTTCTGTTCGGGTGGATTTTTTGTTGTTGGAGTTCGTACCTTTATAATCTGAATCAGTTTCTTTTCCTCAAAGTAAAGCTTTTGATGCAAATGCAGCAAGACACAGGCATCACATTCATTCCATGGACCTTTTGTTCACTGAGGAATGAGAGCTTTGGTAGTGGAAGAGCTGATATCACATCTGAAAAGTCACATTTTATCTTGAATTCAGAGGATGGCCCCTGACCTCCAGGCTTAATGTGCATCTGTCGAGGAGGAGGACGCTCAGAAGTGAAATCCTGCAGCGACAACAGCACAAAGACACCACAAACACCATCTGGATGGGTGGATTTCTGCAGAAACTTCAGCACACATTTCAGAGTGATGTAAAACTGGATCCTCTCATTATGTCCACACAGCTGGATCCCACACGGCAGCTGGATCCATCAGGGCGGCTGGATCCATCACAGCAGCTGGATCCATCACGGCAGCTGGATCCATCATGGCGGCTGGATCCATCACGGCAGCTGGATCCATCAGGGCGGCTGGATGTCATCCTATTAACTGACACTGATCATATCCACTGCAGTCAGGTCATAATGAGCCCCACACTCCACCCTGCTCCACCTTTGGACACCTCTGACCGCTAAACCCAGAGTGGAATTCATTTCCAGCCATCCACCTCACGCCTGTTTGAATATATCAGGTCACCTTTCAACTGCAGCGCCCCAGCTCCGTCACTGATAACTGCTCAAATTGCAGTAATAACCACAATTCCTCACTAATTTGATATCATCATCATTACGAAGATGAGGATGTTGACATGAATACTCGGCTTTGTGCTCTTTCAGACTGTTGTGACCCTGTCTCTCTCTGAAGACCTGCAACAGACCTGGACACCAACACACTGCCATTTTCTGCCATCTCTCCTCACTTTATCCTTACCCACACGGTCCCTCCTGGAGTGAACACACACACACACACACACACACACACACACACACACACACACACACACACACACACAGCAAGTGAAATGTCGCATTGAAAAAATGTCTCATACTCTGGTGCAACCACGCACTTTTCCCTCATGACTGAATGTGGGAGGCTGGCTGCGGGAGCAGATAGAGCTGATTGTGTGTGTGTGTGTGTGTGTGTGTGTGTGTGTGTGTGTGTGTGCGTGTGTGTGCGTGTGTGTGCGTGTGTGTGCGTGTGTGTGCGTGTGTGTGCAGAGGAGTTAATGCATTAGCCTTGCTTCAGGATTCCTCGGCGCTCCTGATGGAGGCGGGCTGGAAATCCCTCCGTTTAGCTCCGATGTGCTGGAGCTGCGCAGAAGCTTGCAGGGAGACACACTCGCATTCATCTTCCTCAGCTGCCAGCGAGCAGAGGAAAAGTGCAAGTCAGGAGGGTTTCAGAGTGTTTCATCTCGCGCTTTTAAAGAGGCTGGTCCTTTATTATTTCTTTCGCTGTCCGTCACAATCAGCTGGTGGGACAGCAGCGATCAGGCTGTGATCAGAGCGGCGGAATTGATGCCTCTCACGGCTTTCTGCCGTTTCCACTTCACACAGTTCTCTCACTGCTCAAAAGGGAAAAGTGGAAGGATTTTTCTGGCTATTAACTGAAAACAAGTGCCAAAAAATCCAGCGCAGAGACTTCAGGATGTTAAACACACTGAACTAATCCCTGTCTTCTTCATCTGTGGGTCACAGGTTGGATCCTGCTCTGACCGGGCGCCAGCCTCCACTCATAAAACATGACCATAATGCAGAACTGCAAAAAAGCTGTAATTCTGGGGAAATTCCAGCAGGGGGCAATTGTGTTAGTTTCAAAACCACATTCTGTTGTGTTTCTTCAATGGCCGGCTCGGTGAAGGCCCTACTGACCAGGTGATGAGTGGAAGAATGAAACCGTGGATGTGGATTGCAGTGTTTCCTGGAGTGTGTGAGCAGCTCTCATTTCCTGTCTCGCTGAGGCTGGACGAAGCTTGGAGGACAGATTGTTACAGTTGAAATGCTCACACACCAACAGGAAGTGTTGTCATCAGCTGACCAAGTCAACAGGATCGACAGGAAACTTCAGATGTTGTTTTCTTCCCATTTGTGGACTTAATGTTTGAGGGCAGTAAACACATTTCCATGAATACTGATTAGGAAGCGTGTTTCATGGCGAGACACCTCGGTCAGGGTGATCAGGGAAACCTGTCGGTTTGGACAGCATGGAGAGGAAGTTCACGTTGATCAGAGGAGTGTTGTGGAGAAACAAAGCAGTTTAATTAGTTCCTCTCCTTGCATCAGTAATGCAGAGGGGCTCCTGAGGGGAGGGCGGAGTCTGCAGACCTGGACCAGACCGATTCATGAGCTGCTGGTCAATGTGAGCGTGATGGCTGAGCGCTCGCTTTCTGACCGAAGAAAAGTAACCTTCCTAAAGAAAGTCAGGTACGATGGACTGAAACATGCTTCTGATCACAGTCACGGCAGAGGAAGAGAGCTGACGTGCACGTTCCCTGTCAAAGGCTTTAAATACAGGAGCCATCCTGAAGGAGCGCGCTGCTTCCAGGCCTGGTAAATAACACTAATGAGTCTATTAGCGCTGCCTCCATCCAGGAGTCTGCACGTCCCGCTGCAGGCGCAATACTGCATATTTATGAAGGCAAACGAGCTAAACGGACACACACCCACACACACACACACACACACACACACACACACACACACACACACACACACTGCAGCTTCACGGTGAAGCACTCAGGATTAACCTCAGTCAATTCACGTTTTTCTGTTTCTGTGGAGGTTCAGTGTTTCCCCCAAACAAGTCATCTAATTTTATGTGAAAGCGCACTCAGACACACACACACACACACACACACACACACACACACACACACACACACACACCACTAGCAGTATGATGAGTGTAATACAGTAATTTCAGCCTGTCTGAAAGCCTTGAGAAAACTGGAACGGCCAAAACAAAAGAGTGGAATCAGACAGGCCAGCGCCTGACGGGTCGGCTCAGAAACACCGACATCGTCTTCATCGAGGCGTCTGTAACTCCCGGCACAGTGAGGCGAACAGGCTCCAGCGTCGATTCATTCTCACTGCAGGGTTTCTGATCACTGATGATGAACATGTTCACTCTCTGGACCTCCGGACGGAGACTGGGCCCTGCAGCGTGACCGGCCTGCGGTCTACTGGAGACCAGAGAAGGACTGGTGAGCTGAACGTCTTCCTGCTGGTCAGTCCAGGAGCTCGTGCTCTGATTGGTGGCTGGCCGGACAGAGTCTGCGGGTCGGGTTTCATTCCGTGGGGCTTCCAGTCCTGTTCCAGCGGCGGCTGCTGTGCCGGTCCCGAGGCTGGAGCGCCCCCTGCTGCTCCGGCGGCCTGGCTGAACCTTCACACCGTCTCACTCTGTCCTTGTTTGGTACTTTTCATGCTTTCTGCTTTATTAAATATTTCACACTTCAACAGATGGAACTGAGAGTGCACAATGTGCCACCAAGGTCAGGGCCCAGAGGACGGCGGTTGGGGTGTCCGTCCTTCACTTCTGCCTCTTTTCTTTGGAGTCTTTTGTTCGAACTGAGTCATGTGCTTTCTCATCTCCTCACATCACTCTGAGCCATCCTTTAATCACTCACTGCCGCCTGCTGTCCTCCGAGGGACGACAAATGAATCCTCTTCTGCTCCGTGCCACACATCGTCACACACTCACACCCCGACCACACACACACACACACACACACACACACACACACACACACTCTCACCTACGCACAGGAGTGCCACCAAAACATGGACTTTCATGAAGAATGTTTCTGCACCCAATATTCTGTCCCTGAACCTTTTACTTTGACCATCTGAATGTCAGAATGCTCCAAAAATAGCCCTGAAATCACCAGTCGGCTCATCTTAAAGGTTAAAGATTTATCACACAGCGGCGCCGGCGTCACACCGCGAGCCGGAGATGGCTGGAAGCCTGGACTCACGCTCATTAGCGGCACAGCCACGTTCACACACACACAATTCATCTCTCAAGAATTAAACATGCTTTACAGCACGGACTTCAGAGTGGACACAAACACCGGAGCGGAGCGGCCGGATCGTCTCCAAGGTCAGCCGCGGCGTTTCGGGGTAGAACAGAGCTTCTGACTGGAGCTGGAGCGCCATCCATCATATCAGAGAGGTGAACCTGAGCTAATTCATCTGCAAGTCAATACAGCAGTCTGATCCTATAGCTCACACACACACACACGCAGACACACACACACACACGCACGCTTCAAGAAAACACTGTTTCTCCTACTTAGGACCGGAAAAAGGTCCCCACAAGGCACGTCGTTCCATGTTTTGCTATCCTTGTGGGGACATTTGGCCCCGACAAGGATAGAAATACAAGAACGCTCACACGCACGCACACACACACACACACACACACACACACACGTGAAGACCCCCTCCTCCCCCGCACACCGTCACTTAATAGTTTCCTCAGAGGCAAACAGTAATTAATGGTTTATCAATGAATCATTAGCGAGGCGGGAGCAGAGAGGACGCTGGGAAGCCTCGGCTGCAATCAGTCTGTGACAAGACTGACCTTTGTAAACATAACGTCTCTCCTGCTGCTCGCACGCCATCGCTCTGTCTCACGTTTCTCCAGATCCAGGTCTCACAGCAGCGTCCAGGACGACCAGCCGTGGTTTTGTTTTGAGGTCACGTGCGTTCGCTTGGATCCCTGGGCTGCTACAGTTGGAACACGCTGAGGCTGCTGCAGAAGTTGTCTCAGAGAAACTCGCAGACAGATTCTAAAAGCTGTGACAGCTTCTCCAGCGAAGCCCAAAACACCCGACCCACCCCTCACCGGTCAAATGAGAACGAAGAGAACACTTGGAAGAGCTGATGACCATTTTTCTGGTCAGTTTAAGTTGTAACGAGTCAAATGAAAACTTAGCAGCGGCCGGGTGGGTCGGTCTGAGAACCGCAGCTCGGGGAAGGGGGGCTGGTTTCTCAGAATCCAGCGGGACTCGACAGTGCTCATATTAAGTCCAAACACTGTCCAGCCGCTTCAGCTGGAGACGAAGCAAATGTCTGACCTGAGCGACTGACATGTTTCATTCTGGATCAGATTTAATAACTGTTTAATAAGAGCTAAAAATCAAAGACATGCCAATTATGTTCTATGTTCTATGTTCTAAATAACAAGATGGCAAATAACTCAAGCGTGTCAGAAATTAACCCCCCTCTCTAGCTGCTGGATGGGAACCGGCCCCTCCACTCGTTCAGGCGGTTCCAGGCTTCATGCGGCGACCTGCGCTGTGCAGCAGCCTCACCTTCATTTCAATGTCAACTCGATCATTAATCACCTTTGTTCACGAGAGCAAATCCCCCAGCCGGACCTCTCCACCTTTAACCTCCTCCCTCGCCATGGTAACAGGCAGGCTACACCCTGCAGCGGCGCTGAGCATTAGCGCTGAAGCTAAATGATGCCGTGTCAGGTACGGCCGCTCGGCTGATAGTCAGGCTGAAGTGAAACGGAACCAGGAAGCACCAGAGAGGCTTTATCTACCTTCACTGTGGAAGCACTTCACTTTTGTCCGTTTTCTTGATTCAAAGTTCCTTTAGAGTGGTGGAGTACAAAGGGCCAAAGGAGGACGGAGCAAAGCTCCAGGAAGTACTAATAGGAGGCGGAGTGCTGCTGAGGGTGACGGAGGCCTCACCCCTCCATCTGCCGCTGGGCTGCTTGGTCCTCAGCCTGCTAAAGGTCCTCGCACCACACCGGGCCGGCTGCGCATCGCTTGACCCAAACAACAGACATCTATCTTCATCAGCCTCCGACAACTCCCCCTCTCCACATCCACGCTGCTCCTCATCCTCCTCTCCCTCGCCCTCTCGCTCTCTCTGTATCAGTGTCTCTCTTTCATTCATCACTCACAACGATCACCTGTCTGAATCCCCTCTTTATCGCACAGCGGGCCATAACCGCTCGGCTCGCCGACCTATTTCCACACAGAATCCATTACGCTTCCCCAGTCTCCCTTTGTCTTCATCCACCAATTCACAGCATCCACTCATCCATTTCGCCAAATATTCACCGCTGCTCGCCTCCTCCATTCCCGCTCATCATGGCCTCGGAGCGGCGCCTGCACTCTCAACCTCACAAGAGGAAGAAGAGGAAGAGGAGGAAGCTCTGTGGATGTGTGCAGAAGGAGAAAAGCCACCCTCCTTTAATCTCCACCTAAACGAACAGTGGAGGGTGGATTTCTTTTTATACTTCTCACACCTGAAGGCGCACGCAGCCCACGCCCCGCCGCCAAGCAGCGACGTGGGATTATATAAGTGTGATAACTAATGGTGAGGAGGAGGCCGGGGCAGCGATGGGAGATGAGCCGGGGGGGCGGGAGGAGGATCGCGCCGGAGATACCCTCTGAAACATCTCCTCCGCTCGGCTGGCTTCCCACGAGTGGCTCAGTATCAGCCCACTGCCAGCCTGGGGAGGCGGCGGCGGCGGCGGCGGCTCATCGGAGGGGGGGGATGGGGGGAAGAAGACCACAGGGAGGGCGGCGGAGAGAAGGGAGGAAGGAGGGAGCGATAGATGGTGGAAAGGTTAGGGGGGGTGAGGGGAGCTGAGAAATGTTCCGTCCCTGCGGCCACGGTCCTGACCAAGCCAGGATAGAGATGTCAGGCCACATCCTGTCAGCGGAGGGACGGCAGGGAGCCGGGATCAAGCAGCAGACAATTAGACGAGCAGCCACGGCCCTCGGCCCTTCACATTTCAGCCTTTTCCTCTGTCTTCCTTATTCCTCTCTAATTACATCTCTGCCGGCCCCCACCGCGGTCCGGTACGAGCTTCCATTCTCATCTGCTTCCACAAGCCTCCCTGAGGCCGATCGAGTGTCTCTCCTGGACCGCGGTGATACCCAGTGAGCCGCCGACCTTGTAAGGTCGCAGAGCCGGCTTCGATCGGATGAAATCCTAAACCTTCCATTTGCCTCGTGGCCCTCTCCCCAGCAGAAGCACTCCACTGGCTTTTAAGCCAATGTCACACAATTGTCCTCACTTTTCACCAATCATACACATTCCCCGGCTTGATTGCTTCTGAAGATGCCATTTCTCTGCCACTGTGCTGAGAGCATGCTGAACGCCGGGCTGACCTTTTGAGGTCAAAATCAATCAGCCTATTCTGCTTTTAGTTCTAAATCAAGTCGCCCAGTGATTCACAGAGAAGGACAAAGAATGGTTGTTTGTGTTTGTTTGAAGAAGCAGTGCAGCCGATACATCCACAGTGAGGCTGACTGATAGAGATGTTTGGACTCACCGGCTTTCTGCCCAGGCTTTCCCGTCTCTTTCAGGCTGGGCAAACAGTTTTCCAGGTAAACTCCATTGTGGTAGCAGCCGTCGCCCTCGCTGAGCTGTGGCGGCGGCTCCCAGCACAGACACGGCGTCTGCATGATGCCGCACGGCCTGCTGGACGAGCTGGCGGCCAAGCAGTCCTCCAGCCACTGGCACAGCATCTGGCAGGCCGCCATGCTGGGGTTACGCTTCCCCACCACCAGGTACTCCGTCTTGAACTCCCCGTCGCCGCCCGCTGGCGCCGCGCCCGACCGAGGAGGGCCCTTCCTCATCTGGAGGAACTGCTTGCCAGCCTCCAAGAAGGCCACCGGGGCGGAGGCGTCGCACAGCCTCACCACCTGGTCGAAGCTCTGCATGCTTAGGTAGGTGCGCGTCGTCTCCACGAAGGAGTCGTACTGGAACGTGCGCAGCTGCGCCGGGACGCAGTCCTCCACGGGTTTGGTTACCTTGATGAAGATGGTGTAGCGTCGAGGATCGGGGTTCTGGAGGGTCCAGGAGCAAGGCACAGTGGGGAACACTTCCGACGACTGGAAGGAGCCAAAAAAGCGGCTCTGGACTAAAGTGGAGCAGGAGTCGGACTCCGGGCCGGACGGAGCGGCGTGGCTCCAGCCTCTCAGCAGCAGCAGCACAACGTAGAGCAGCAGTGGCAGGGGGCGGGTCCAAGGGCCAGGAACCGCCTCGACAAGACCAGGCATGGTGCTAATACACGGAAGGACGCCTCGGTCCCGGCTTCCAATGAGTCAGCTTCCACTTCTGAGCAGCGAAGACAGGAGAGGAGAGAGGGAGGGGGGGGGAGGACGACTCCTCTCAAAGATCCAGCCAGCGGCCCATGGCTGTGAGGGTCCACCCCGAGACTCAGAACAACCTGTCAGACAGAAGACCAGATCGGAATCAGACATGAAGGACCAGACCACAGGATTACACCTTCTCTCTATCCACTCGATCACAATCGTCTTTCATTGTTTGTTCTATAAAATCAAGACGCCTGCAGTGGCTGAGGCCATGGAGAGCAGGTGCAGTAAAAGCAGATGGCGGGTGGAGCAAGCAATTTAGTCAAGTTTTTCTTCATTACACCAGTTGAAATCTGTCTTCTCCTGTGAGACGACTGCTTCCCCCACACGTCTGCTCGGATATTTCATTCTGCTGCGCATTCATTTGTCCAATTGTAAAACTATTAATTACAAAATGGCAACACCTGCACTCATTCATTACTCCACTTTGTGGAGCCTGAGCCACAAACAGCAGTGACATGATGAGCGCTCGTCTTTGTGGAGGCTCATTAAAGCCGATGCAATTAGCTGGTGTTTTGCCTGCAAAGTACACATTTAAACAATGATTGAAAAGTTTTTCACCAGACTGATGTTAACTTTTGTTCTTCTGCTTGTTTTTAAAATGCAAGCTGCTCCTCTCTGCTGTATCAATCAACAACACTCCGCTAAAACACAGTGATGTGAAAGAGAGCTGCAGAGCAGTAGAATTGATATTCAGCTTGCCGGTTTGCTGCTGTCACAAACAATATGTAGCTTCACGAGTATAAACAGGATGGCGTGGCTGATCTCAGAGCCATGGTTTGGTCTCATGCTGTCATTTTTAAAGGCATTGGACAGAAGATGAGAAGCTGCACGTAAAAACCAGCCGCACTGCGAGCCAGTAGCTACAGAAGGGACACCACAGTTACACTATGAAGCCATGCCAGTTCAAAGTATGCAGACAGTCTGATATGACAGCTAATCCACTGTACAGCCATGTTGTGCTCCAGTGCATTTACAGAAACTAGTGCTGGGCAATGATTACATTTCTCGATCGCGATTAATCACATAATTTTTCTGTGTTTAATCGTGTTTAATTGCATTATGCGCAAAACACAATAATTAATTCAAAAGTACTCTGTAATGATCATCCTGCCCCTAACCATTGACAGGGACTTTTTTTTTTTTTTTTTTTGCAAGAATTTTGCAAGAAGCATAATTTTACAATAATAATTTTACAATTCATCAAATATGATTTATAATAACTTAAAATACCAGGTCTTTACTGAGATTGCCACCCCCACCCCCCCAACACACACACACACACACATACACACACACACACACACACTAGCAAGAGCAGAGCAGATGAAAAACAAAGTTTTTTATGAGCACACACCTCCTCAAACTTCTGACCCTCAGACAGAGAAGACAGGATACATTCAGTCAAACCAAATTGTCCCTCATTAAGCCAGATGGTGTGTTGAAGGGAAATTTACTTTATTTTGTGTGTTTTCAGGACCTGAAGACTGCCCAGCGGGCCGAAATGTTCTGCTGGCAAAAGACGCGATTTAAGTTTCACTTTCATTTTTGTCATATCTGCGCTCCTCATTTCAGTTTGTGCCTAATACCAGCCTTTTCATCCTGATTTTTCTGATAATTCGGCCGAGTTCATGATGGCAAATAATGAGGAATGGACCATGTTTCACAGCAGAAAGCACTGCAGCTGTGTGTGCTTTTTGGACGCTCAGCTGGAGCGCAATGTGTGTGTGTGGGGAGGGGGGCGGGCGTGGGGGGCGTTAAAGCCCCCTGAAAATATTTGTTGGCGTTAAGGAAGCATTAATAACGCGTTAACGTGCCCAGCCCTAGCAGAAACTTAAACTGGATAAATTATACCTGTGGAGAGTGGAGACAAATCCAAAGGGGGTTTGTCCGTAACGGGAGCTGGTACACGGTTTGGTCTACCTGATCTGTGATTAACGTTCTAGATTAGGCACCACATTTGGACATAATTCAAACCTTCACTGAAGAACCTTGGACTTCCTGATAAACCTCCAGTCCTGCTAGGCGAGCCTGCCTAGTTTCCTTGAGGTACCTGATCAAACAACGTCAACTGTATCCATGAGATTCCACCTGACACTCGACACACATCATGATTTCCACAGACGGTCTGAGTCAGTGAACCGCTCCGCGTCGGCTCGGCTGCGAATGCAAGCTGTGTCCCCTGATTGGTCAAAACCAGGATTCTTCTTGTGGGTCCTCCTGCCCTCCAGGACTCTGCAGCAGCATGCGGTCACCCAGCTGCAGATCCCCGGCATGTCCGGACTCCCACACCCCACGATCCACCACACTGTCCTGCTTTGTGATGGTCACCAAAGCAGCAAGTCTGCTGCCAATGACAGGGAAATGCCAAACTGTACAACGACACAATCCAACAGGACCGGCGCAGCGATGCAGGATTTCACACAACGCAGTGAGCACAGACGATCCCAGATCAAGGTCCATGGCAGTGACAGCACCTCCAGCGAAGGTCTTCCTCCCACATCCAGGGACACGGGCTGACAAGCCGTCCTCACTCATGAGAAAGACTTCAACAGCAAACCCCCGAGAACCTAAAAACAAGCTGCTCTGTGAATATAAATGTGTATTTGAAACAACTGCCTGACTTGCTTCAGACATTGGCCACAACATGACTCTAGTGGTGTTCAGCGCCGTGACGGGTATCGTCATGAAACTCAGTCAACTGTCCAAACGACTCACGAACCACTGAACCCTGACGTGTCACGCCTTGGTATTATCGAGGTTTGATGCCTCTTGATGCTGAACCACTCAGTGTGCTTTTGAAGTGCTGTGAGGACGAGCAGATGCTGGAGGACTGATGGATATTTGTAGGTCGGAGGGCGCCACGTTGAGGAGCTGCTCGTCCAGCGTCTCCACACTGTCATGGCAACTGTTATCGTTCAGTTTCTGCTTAAAATAACAGTTTTCATTCCCTGTTTTATTAAAACCTGCACACCCTGAAAACTCCATAAAATTAGCTCCACAAACATGAACTTTCTCCAGGAAGTGAGCTGATGAGGCGGCACCTTGGCGACAGACAGGAGAGGATCTTTATCCAGACCAGATATAGATTTCATATGAAAAGAAGCTGACAGCTCCTGTGTGCAGCGCTGCCAAGGAAACCAGCGGGTGAAGCCTCCCCCGATCAATCACAGTGATCTGTGGGCCTGAGCGTGTCTGTGGGGAGGCTGCCCGGGCGCCTGGCGGCACACGTTGTTAGGACCGGAAAATAAAGACCATGAGTCATGAGTGTCAATAAAACACGATGTGAGGAGGAAAGTCAGCCTGTCACACTAAACCAGCCTGTCACACTAAACCGGCCTGTCTCACACTAAACCAACCTGTCTCACACTAAACCAGCCTGTCACACTAAACCGGCCTGTCTCACACTAAACCAGCCTGTCTCACACTAAACCAGCTTGTCTCACAGTAAACCAGCCTGTCTCACAGTAAACCAGCCTGTCTCACAGTAAACCAGCCTGTCTCACAGTAAACCAGCCTGTCTCACAGTAAACCAGCCTGTCTCACACTAAACCAGCCTGTCTCACACTAAACCAGCCTGTCTCACACTAAACCAGCCTGTCACACTAAACCAGCCTGTCTCACACTAAACCAGCCTGTCTCACAGTAAACCAGCCTGTCTCACACTAAACCGGCCTGTCTCACACTAAACCAGCTTGTCTCACAGTAAACCAGCCTGTCTCACAGTAAACCAGCCTGTCACACTAAACCGGCCTGTCTCACACTAAACCAGCCTGTCTCACACTAAACCAGCTTGTCTCACAGTAAACCAGCCTGTCTCACAGTAAACCAGCCTGTCTCACAGTAAACCAGCCTGTCTCACACTAAACCAGCCTGTCTCACACTAAACCAGCCTGTCTCACACTAAACCAGCCTGTCTCACAGTAAACCGGCCTGTCTCACACTAAACCAGCTTGTCTCACAGTAAACCAGCTTGTCTCACAGTAAACCAGCCTGTCTCACAGTAAACCAGCCTGTCTCACACTAAACCAGCCTGTCTCACACTAAACCAGCCTGTCTCACACTAAACCAGCCTGTCTCACAGTAAACCAGCCTGTCTCACACTAAACCGGCCTGTCTCACACTAAACCAGCCTGTCTCACACTAAACCAGCCTGTCTCACACTAAACCGGCCTGTCTCACACTAAACCAGCCTGTCTCACACTAAACCAACCTGTCTCACACTAAACCAGCCTGTCTCACAGTAAACCAGCCTGTCTCACACTAAACCGGCCTGTCTCACACTAAACCAGCCTGTCTCACACTAAACCAACCTGTCTCACACTAAACCAGCCTGTCTTACAGTAAACCAGCCTGTCTCACACTAAACCAACCTGTCTCACAGTAAACCAGCCTGTCTCACAGTAAACCAGCCTGTCTCACAGTAAACCAGGCCGTACTGTATGACTGTAAACCAATGACCTCTTCCTCTTGTCTTTAGAGGTGGGATGAGAGCAAACCGTTTCTCACCACTCCTCCACTCACAGCTGTAAACACACTTGTTGTGTTTCATGAAGAAAAGATTTGGGGTTTTTGTCTCTGCGTTTCCCAGTAATGAGTCAGATTGCGGCAGGTCACCACAGTCCCATTTGTCTCACTATGGTTTCATAATGAGCCGTGAAAGAATAATCAGCGTTGTTTTTGCCCTCGGTGGTTTTTTTCTTGCTGCTGTATCAGAGATTTCCCATCAGGCCTTTTCCTTCACAGACTCAGCTGTACATTTATAATTCTGAGTGACACTCACCTGACATGGATTTACTTCAGCTTCCTGCTTTCCTGAATAGTTTGCAGAGTGTGTAATGTCATGATGGAGGCGTGTACACTGGCTTCCAGTGTTCTCACTGAAAACTGAGGTCCAGTTGAAGCATTCAGCTGATCCGCAGGGATCATCAGCGGCCATCGTCTCCAAATTGCTCCATGCAGAAGTCTCAGAGGTGAGCTCCAGTTTGTGGGTGAAAGCCTTGTAAGAGGGGAAGAGCTGCTGGTCGGACTCTCGGATGAACGGACAGACTGAGTAATGGAGGCGAGCCGGGTCAGCGGTCGCCCTCAGAGAGCCAAACAGAGATGTTTGGATGATTCTTTTAATGGAGCTGCTCCACAAATCCACCGACATCAACATCAGACAACTCAGAGGAAAACTCAGCTGACGTGACTCCTGTAGGAAGACTGCTACCACCACCATCAGCGTCTTGCTTCCCTGATGCCAGCATGGTCAGAGGAATTTTAAGGTCAATTTAACAAGACGGTATTTTTAAACCTTTCATTTCGATTCCTTGAAGCATTTGATCACTTCAATCCATATTTCTTTACTATAAAGTTTACCTGACCAATGACACTTCAACAGAAAACCAGAGTATCAACTCCTCTGTGCCGAAAATGTAGTGTTATAAATGAGTCTCAAATTATTTACTAAATTTTCCCATCATTCAATTAAATAAATGAAGTTAAATCATTGTTGGCATTCTCCAGTTTGATGGCTGAAACTGTGACGAAGTATCAATTCCCCTGCTAATTCAGCCGCTTTTTAAAACTGATGTCTGACCTGTGTATGTGTCATTGGAAAAGTGTGGATGCTTTTTTGAATTGCTTCTATTGGATCTAGAGATGTTCCGATACCATTTTTTGCCTCCCGATACCGATTCTGATACTTTTCCTGTGGGTATCGGCCGATACTGAGTACCGATCCAATACCAGTATATTATAAAATAACAGCATGCCTCGCCTGCAGGACTGTCACATGATCATCACGGTGGTGAGGCCCGGCTCAGGTTAAACCCTCTAACATGAATCAATACAGAAAATTCAAGACATTTATTTTTGAATAGAACAGGATAAAAACAGCAGTGCAAATACAACTGAACTAAATCAATCCAGGAATAATTATTTCAATAACTTAAAGTGCAGCCCCAATATTTTTAAGTTAAAGGGAATTTAAATAGAACAATATAAAACAGTAGTGCAACGACAACTTCAATAAATCTAGGAATATATGTTGTTGCATTTTAAATTAAAGTGCAGACACAATATTGTAAAATGAAGGCATTTAGATAAAACAGTATAAATAACAGCAGTGCAACATTAACTTAATAAACAAATCTAGGCTTTTTTTTAATTAGGGTGCAAACATAACATAGTAAAATGAACAGGGCATTTAAATAGAACAGTAAAAAAATAGTTCAACAGCAACTTAAAAGATTACTTTCCAAAATGCTATCGTCCAAAACCAACCTATGAAATTACATTTAAAAAATAAAAATCCAAAGAGCAGAAGCTGCACTCTAAACAAAACAATAGGCTTCTTTAACGGTGCTGTGCGTCTGTCACCTGATCCATTCTTCTTCTTCTTCTTCTGAAGAACAGCAGCTGCAGCACAGCGGCAAAGAACTGTGTCAGAGCTAACGACCAGCAGATGGCGGTAGAGCAACCAACGGGATGCAGGCTGCCAAAGCATTACAGAAGAGGAAGTGTCAGTGCTAACTGAGCTAACGGAGCGGACCAGTAAAAAGATTACTAATTTAATTAATGACGTGGTCTCGGATCGGTGCCTGGACTCCAGGACTCGCCGATACAGATGCCAGCATTTTCAGCAGTATAGGCGCAATTTCCGATACTGGTATCGGAATCGGAACATCTCTAATTGGATCCTGGAGAAACATTTTCTCATTTTGCCAGCACTGCTGCTGTGTGTTCAGTCGAATGACAGTAAAGCTTGATTTGATTCGATTTTGAATGTTTTTCTAGAAAACCCCTCCAAAGTCTGGAAATGAGAGAACTCAAGGACTTTCTGAAAGATTTTATTTTGGACTGATATAGTATCACTGAAGGGAGAGTTAGGCTGCTTGATGTGATCGTCTTCCTCAGACTACAGCCAATAAAAACACTTCAGTCTAAAGCTACCTGACAGCGAGTGTTTAGGAGGATCATGGTGCTTTTCAGGCGTTGTTGGAGGGCTGTTCGAGGAGGAACGTTCAAAGCGCCTGTAACCTGTTCACAGCTGTCCAGGAGGATTTCCCTCAAGAGGGAAACTTCAGGAGAATAAAGGACAGAGGTTTGTTTTCATGCATTCTGTCAATTTAAAATTTTGACGGTTCTCAATCTGACGTTTGGTTGTCATTCATTTGCTGTTTGGAGTTTGGTTCAGTGGAGTTGCATTGTTACATCCTCCAGCTTCCAGGAGGATGTTGATCATCTCGCATGAAGGTCAGCGGGGTCAAGGGCCACTTCAGAGAGAAAAGAACCTGTGGCGAGGATAAACTTGGTCTGCCTTCCTCTTGAAACACTGCGGTGAAATTCCAGCAGCTGAAATCATGTTTTTCATGCTGTCCCGCTCACGTTGCTCGGTGTTTTGTTCTGCTTCGGCCTGGCAGTCAGACGAACCTGACAGGAATGAACAGAGGATAAAGAAGCGCTCTGTCGGCAGCTCCGCCTCTTCTCACTCTGTAGTATTGTCCTGAGGCTTCCTGTTCATGTCCAATAACACCCCAAACATCCCACACAGAGCAGCCCTGAACACACACAGTGCTCCATTCATCTCCATGTCTCAGAAGCTAACAGACACAGAGCAGCTGCTGCCAGCAGGCAGGGTGGAGCTCAGGAGCTCAGGAGCTGCTCCAGCCGTCTCCTCCATCAAACTGGACCACAGATTGAACTCCATCTCCCCTGTCGATTAATCGATACGACTCTTGGAACAGCTACTATTACATGCGGTATTATGGTTTCTAAAAGGCCATAAAGGACTAGAATGTGACTGGTTTTCACTGCTCACACGGAGCTCTGATGGCTCTGGGCTGTTAGCAGGTTTTAACAAAGGAAACAAAGGATGGGTTACCGTGTGCTATGGCAACCAGCAAAAGACTGTTATGCTGACATTTATATTTCACATTATACCGTGATATATACCTTCTACTGTGCAAGCTTCAAATTATACCGTGATATAAATTTTAGGCCATATTGCCCACCCCTAATGGGAACTGATAACTGATATGTCAAACCGATATTCATTTACAGTAAAAATGAACATTTTGGCGTCAAAATTTAGCTGTGGGTGGGACATTGTTCCACAGTCCAGAGTAGTGACTTCAGGTGAAGACAGATGTGATGTGCTGAGTGGAAAACACTTCTTCTACATTCATTATACTCAGGCCTTTTGTTTTTGTTCAGTTTGTAATTTTATGATAATCATTACCGTATTTTACGCACTATAAGGCGCACATAAAAGCCTGTAATTTTCTCAAAATCCAGCAGAGCGCCTTATAATTCGATGCGCCTTTTTTGCGGCAATTACGGTAATCACCCCGATCACATGAGCAAACAACCCCTGTTTGTAAGCTGCTAAGCTAGCTAGTTTATACACATGAAGCTTCAGGCACGTCCTCCACTCTCCCAACCGCGGAGCTCGGCGAGCGGCTGCACAGCCGGCCGACGTGGGGAGCGGCTGGACGCCGGGCGGCAGCCTGCACGCTGCCACTCCGAGAGCGGCCGGCCCCGCCCGGCAGCCCGCCGCCGGGAGCGGCCGGCCGGCTGCGGCTCAGCTGTCGGTGGGGGGCTTCACTCAGGAGACGGCAGCTGGCTGAACCCCGCTGACCGAGCGAGTTCGACCAGTCGTGGCCGCTCTGAGCTGCACATCGTGAAGAGGAGCGATCCTCAGTCAGACTGGCTCTGATATGTCGTTTTTCTCTCACATTTCAACCGAGAATGTAACCACCTAGACTGCCAATATGTGTTTCTCTCATACTATTCTATACATCCTACGCGCCTTAAAATGTGGTGCGCCCCATGTATGATTTTTTTTAATAAAAGCCATTCATTGACTGTGCGCCTATTAATCCAGTGAGCCTTATAGTGCCGAAAATACGGTATTATTTTTATTATTATTACTATCTGATACATGTAATTATATTTATCATATACACACACACACACACACACTCACAATAATACAGTCATATCTCATCCATAACTTCCCCAAAACTCCAATATTCAGCTGTTGCTGCTGATGACACAACTCTGTCCTTCATTTTCTTCTATTTGGTCCCCTGTATGTTCTGTACTGCAGAAATAAAGAAAAAAAAAAAGAATAGAATAAACAATAGAGAATCCTGGTTGAGCTAAAGTTGTAGGCTACTGTAACGCAAAAAATATGTTAAAATCAATGTTATCATTACTCGATGCGCGTCCCTGTCGGGGGCAGTCATTTTTCGGCAGGCAGTTCAGGGTTTCCCCCAGAAAACTTGCTAAGCCTGGTGGTTGGACTGCTAGAGAAGCCCACCGTGTTTATGTAAAAAAAAAAAAAAAAAGTTTAAAGTTTACAGAAATTTTGAAATTATAACTGTGTTATTGTCAGCATTTAACATTTCTTAAATGCAGAAGTAAAATGGCACAATCTTAAAATAAAGGTTTAACAAACACAAAAAATACAATTTCAATAAATATCAATTGTTTTCAATGAAAGCTCGTGTCCGGAGTTTTGAAAGAGAGAGTTTTTTTAATCCAAAGTCTCAGGCTCCGCCCTCCCTCTGCTTTCATGAGTGGCCCCTTTAATTGTGCACAAGAATTATCTGTGGGGTGAAAATGAGAGCCTCTGAGTCCTGCAGCATCCTCCATGTTGAGCTGTTTCCGGTGGATGTTCAGCAGACAGTGGATATATCTGCTGCAGAGCTAACTCTCCTCTGCTGGGCGAGCGGCCGTGCTCTCTGGCTGCTCCACACTTTGATTGACAACACGAGAATGAGGAAGCTCGAAGTCTATTGGCTGAAGCTGACCGGCGCTTTTTCGGATAACATGGGGGTCTATGAGATGAAGGCGGGGCTCATAAATAAATTTTTATATTGCTTTATGCTAATGTTGTAGTAAAATATCGAACCAGACTGACACATTTAAGCTCTGTTAAAAAACCATACATATGTTGGAAACGAACGGAAACTCCGGACACCAGCTTTAAGTTAAATCCTAGTGAATCTTAAAACAAGCCTTTGCTGTTCAAATTTAAAGGTAAAACAAATTAACAAAAATAAAAAAGTGCAAACATGATGAAGGTGTAAAAACAGGGACTCAGAGGCTGAAGAGGTCTCTGCTGGACTGTCTGACCTCGTCTACTTTTTGAATGAAAAACTAAAGAAAAATTACTTAAAGGAGTCATATTATGCTATTTTTCAGTCACATCATGTAGGTCACGGACGCCCAAAAACATAGTATATAAGTTTGTTTGCCCCAAATTTGTCCTATGTTCGGAGTTTGAGGGTCTAAAAAGTGGCTCTGAGGAGCCTTCTTCAGAACAGCCTGTTTTTGACAGCCTATTTTCCGTGATGAACTTGAACGCATCTGGCCACGCCCACCTCGTAAATTCGTTGTCGTTAAGAAAGCACCTTACAGGAAGTTACACCGGAAGTTTCAAAATAAAACACAATGCACGACCTCACGGACGTAAACTTTTTCCTATGTGTTGTTATTCCGCCGCCTCGGGAGGAGAGAATCAGCTGAACAGGGTCCAGACAGCAGCAAACGCGGAAATTACTGTTTTTATATAGAATGCACCAAACAAAAGTAACTATTGGATAAAGAAAAGCTCTCATTTGAGATCAAAACATAAACCATGTACTCATCCTTGCTGGAAGTCTATAAATCACAGATCAATGTGGCTGGACGAGCAGAGCGACCTTACAGAAGCGAAATGAGGTGTTTTTTATTTTCTGTTTATATCATGTGTTGTTGGTGTGACATCGAGAGCAGAGAGCCTCTCAGAGGAGCAGCCCTCTTCATCCGGACGGCGCTGCCGGTGTGTGTTGACTTTGCGCCCCGGGCGCAGTGCGCCTCCGCTGGGCTCCGGAGCTTCGCAGCGTCCCGGCGAGGAGAGGAGCGGCCCAGCGGCCGCCCGCGAGCCGTGCGTCTCCGCCGGCTTCGGGACCAGCTTCCGTGGAGCAGCTCCGGGCCGTTTACCCAATCGGCCCCAACTCGGCCCTGGAAGTCAGACGCCCGGGCGCCGTCACAGCCGCGGCCGACTCAAAGAGCCTCTCTGCTGGGGAGAGGAGCTCCGCTACGTTCCCATCGAGCTAACTGTGGCTAAGTTAGCAAAAACTGTCAGCTTGTCAGCTGACCCGCCTGAAGACGGAGGAGGAGCTGACTTTATGAAAACACTGGCGATGGATGAGAAAATACAGCCGAAATGAGCGACCTGTCCGGGGGCGGCCAAAGGCTGGATCCTCTTCCGGGGGGGGGGGGGGGGGGGGGGGGGCGTTCCTCTTCCTGACGTCAGGAAGAGGGAGATTTCAAATGGACAGACCTTTCGTGACGTCACCCACAGAGTTCCCAACCTCCGTTCTGAAGACTTTAGCGAGTCCAGCAGGACGTCTCCACATTGAATATTTGAAACCGGATGTAATGTGATTGGTCCCGCCCGTCACGTGACCGCATCACGTGGACAGAGGAGGCGCTGTGATAGGGCGATTTATGCAAAACTTAACTCGTAATATAAAATCAACAGATGATTTATGTGAGAATCAGAGTCTGGTGAAGCAGCAGGTTGTAGAAACTAGAGACAGAGACCAGAACCTGACCTGAAACCGGAGCTTTATATGTTTATTTACACTCTGAAAATCGGCATTTTTGAATGAGTTCCAATGAGACCGGGGCTCTTTTTGAAACCAGCATCATCGCCCCCTGCTGGAATCTCTCTGGAATTACAGCTTTTTTGCACTTCGTATTATCTTCATGTTTTATGAGCGGAGGCTGGCGCCTGCTCCACACTGATGAAGCATGTTGCTCATGGCGGTTCATTAAACAGAAACAACACAATTCCGCTGTTTGGACAGTGAATCATTTAGAGGAGAGAACGACCATTTTGGATTAAATCCGCTAGTTCGATGTTTCCCATCGTGGCTCGCAGAAGGCTGCTCTGACAACGTGCTAACATCCATGCTAACTGCTAACATGCTAACTCGCACCAGCTCTGCCTCATCATCGAGCCGCGGCTCTCTGAAAACACACCTCTGACCCCCTGTGTGTTCACGTTTCGACCATAACATGTCGCCATTGCATCTTCAGCCGTATCACCAGATGTCATTAAAAGCTCTATAGACCATCTTTGGTGTCGCTGTTTTGGTGCATAAAAAACATATTTACAATAAATAAACCAGCAACGCTTCGCCTGGCGGGGTAGCAAGAAAAGCCTGGCGGCCCGCCACGCCTATAAAGCACTGAGGGAAACCCTGCAGTCTGTTTTCGGCACGGTCACCAGTCACCCTTACACATGTTCAATGCAGAAAGTAGCTTGTTGCTCCTTCAGCTGCAGACGGCCTGGCTCCGCCCCCGCCCCGCCCCCGCCCCGCCCCCCCTGCTGCTGCCAGCGGAGCAGAGAGGTCGTCACGCTAAATCCTCAGGCAGCGCTTTGCGGACCCAGATATCCAAAACACGCTGATCAATGTGTGATTTGTTTTCACAGAAATGTAGCATGGACTTCGCAGTACATGATGTAAAAAGCATTTCTCTCGCCCTGGTTAAATTGAAATCGCGGATAGCGCCTTTTAAACAAATGCAATTCCTCCAGCTTGTTCACACACCCGATGTGCTTTACTCTGAAAATATCAGCACTTCACGAGCTGCTTCCTGTTCTTGTTTGACCACGCCCATCAGCAGACCTGCACTGCAGCACCGGCCACTAGAGGGCGTGGCAGCAACTTTCGCCAGGGCTTGGCAGGAGGAAAAGACGCTGTGATTTATGGATGAACTTTAATCAAAATCCAGCAGAAAATAACCCAGAATGCCTTGTGGTGGGAGACGGAGGATCTGATCAACTGTTTGACTGTTTGTTCTTACTGTCAATCTGCAATAGGAGCCCACCGCTGATCAGTGAAGTTTTTTTTTTTTTTTTTTCCCATAGGGCCTAATAAATCTTTACTTTTATTTTTTGAAAAATAATTCAGGTGTTGTCTCATTTTGAAGAAATGTGTTTTCACTTTTGTTTAAAATTTGTATAGAGAAAATTCAGTTAAGGAATACTTACAAAGTTCATCAAACTCAAGTTTTGTTTGTCATTTCAGCTTTGAAGACCTCCAGGTGTTTCATACCATCAAGTACCCAAGGAATTAATATAGTTTATTTCAGTTGTTTTAATGGTAGCATTTTCCTAATAACCATCTTAATATTGGTTTTATTGCTCCTCCAAAAGAATAACAGGCAGTTACTCTTAGGGATGAGCCGAATACTCGTTTTAAACGAGTACTCGTTACGGATAATGCATTTTTTTCGAATCCGAGTATAACCCGAGCATTGTCTGTCATTATTCAGACTCGTGCTGATGGGAGATCCTCACTGGTCCTTCATTCTGCTCCGTGCTCCACTGAGACTTGTCAGAGAAGCCAATCACTGCTGGTAAATTAAAAATTTGGTATTTAATTTCTTTGTAGTGTGCATTGTGCCTGAGGAAAACCTTTTAAAGTTGAAACGTCGCGCGACTGTGCACGCTCGTTTTTTTTTTGTTTGTTTTTTGGGGGGGGGGTTGTTTACGTTTCGTTTTCCCTCACGGTTTTTTTTTTTCCTTTTTTCTCTTCTTTTTCATAATAGTTTGAGCTTGTGCTCCAGCGGGAGGCTGTGATCTGTAGGACAGAGATGATAACTGGACCGAGGTCCACTACAATCGGCGCTGCAGCCGCGGACAAGACCAGGAAGCTCAGCAGGGGGGATCAGAGGCTTCCCAGGACACCGGGGAGATTCTGGTGGGGACCGTGGGGGGAGGCAGTCCCAAACCAGGAAGGCCTGGTCCTTTCCTTGGACTCCAGCTGGAGTCCAATTATAGAGAAGCTGTTAAGTAAATTCATTCATACACCTATATAAAAATATTCATGTTCTGCTTCAATAAAAATACTTGTTCTGTTAATAGTTCCTTTACTATTGTGACCAAAATATTTAAATCTTTATTCTGAGGCTGTTGTGTGAATAAATAATCATTTATATAACTTTGAAAATGTTCATGTTCTGACCAAAATAAAAAAAACTTGTAAATTGTATCATTGAGACTGTTCTGTAAATAGTTTTCAAATAAACAACAAATAAAGCAACTTCTGAGCAATCCATATCAATTTCAGACTTAAAATAGTGCACCAATTTCTGCCCTACCCGATTTCCAGTTAAACCACGCCCACTTCCTGTTTAGACCACGCCCCCTCCGAGTACAGATACGGATACAGATCATTTGGATGGGTAAACACATACAGATACAGATAGTGGTGTCTTCGCTCATCCCTAGTTCCTCTCACCAGTTCAAATCAGGAACATAGAAACATAACAGACCAGTTTTAATAACAGATCTCAGCCTTTCTATCAGTACGGACATTATAAAAATAGCTTGACAGTATCAGCAGCACTCCTTCAGTCCTCTCATTCTGTCTGGCAGAGCTCATATCAGCTCTGCACTGAGGTTGTAAAGTATCAAACTAGTCCAGTTTATTATTTAATGTTCGAAGGCATCAATGTGTTCTGCTGGTTTTGTGCCATTTAAGTATATTTTATTATGTTTGTTTGGTTTACAATTTCCTTTGTCTGTCTTTTTCCTCATGTATTGTTTCAGCCTTTTCTGAATGACTAAAACTGGACTGAAACCCGTTTGGTTTTGTCGACTAAAACTAGACTAAAACTATGAAGTGTAGAAACGACTAAAACGTGACTAAAACTAATGAGCATTTCGTCCAAAAGACTAAGACTAAAACTAAATCAAAATAGGCTGCCAAAAACAACACCATCCATTTATTCATTCATCCATCCATCCACCCACCCATCCATCCATCCATCCATCCATCCATTTATTCATTCATTCATCGATCCATCATCTTGTCATCCATCCATCTGTTGTATGAAACTAGTCACATCTTTCATGCTGAGGCTCGAAGTACAAGCAATTAAAAGCAGAAAGGTGCTGCATGAGCCAGCCACCCCGGAGCACGGAGCCACGTAAACACACCCAACAGGCTCGCTCTGTCAGCCTCTGGCAACAATGGCTCAATCACTGGCAACAGTCCCTCACACAGCGCCGCCGAGCCAGGGAGTCGCACAAAGAGAGCACTGATGAGAAAATGATAGAGTCGCATGGAGAATCACTTCTCACATCAGCAGCGCAGGGATTACAGACTGATTAGCAGCATAACACAAAGACCTGCTGCTCCGCTGCCGTATAAATGACGAGGCAAAAAGCCACGGGCTTGTGAAGCGCAGCCGGTCGCTCAGCGCAATCCAGAACTGTGAAAAATCACTCCTCTGTGGCATCAAAGGCTTGGACATGAAAAATCATCTGGTTGAAACAACACTGTAGATGTGTTTGTATGGCAGTGGACACTGGGTAGAAAGGAGAGAACAGGAGAGCGATAACACCATGGAAACACGAAATGACGAGTTAGAGTGAGGCCGGTTACCTGCTGCCACTGCCGGAACTGAAAATGTATACATGCAGATACATAAAAGGATAAATGTTGAGGAGGATTCACCAAAACCTGGGTCCTGTTTGAGGAGGAAGGGAGCAGAGGAGGGGCCAGGGCATGAACTGGATCCACTCAGCTTTAACTAGTGGTGCAGCGGATCATCATCGATCTGTGATCCGTTCGGACCAACGTCATCGGTTCGGCGCATACGTGACCCGCGGATCAATTTCTAAAAAGAAAGAGAAGAAAGTTGTGCTCAGTCCGCACACAGCTTGTGGCGAGCGGAGGAGAGGAGGAGCTTGAACGCCCCGCGACACTTAAATCCCTGCATTTTGGTTTCCCTGTCAAATACGACAACGAAGGAAAGAGGTCAGCGGGCAAAACCGCGACGGTGTGTGTGTCGGCACTGTGGCATAAAAAAGCCACTTATGGTTTTTGAACCAGCCTTTTATGTTGCTGTTGCACTTTAAATTGACTTTTGGTTCATTATTATATTTTAAATGAAGGAGATATTCATATATATTGCACTTTAAGTTGTTTTTCAATAATAAATATGTTAAAAAGAAGCTATTATACCTTGTGCACTACTTTTATATATTTAAATTTAATAATTTAAGTTTCTAATAAACAGACAAAACAGATTTTTTTGTTGTTGTTGCGTTTTGCTGATCTGAAAAATGATCTGATCCGTGACTCTTGATCTGAGGAACGATCCGATCCGTGAGTTTAGTGATCCGTTGCACCACTAGCTTTAACCATTTATTCACGTGTTGCCAAACAGCAGCTCATCCTGTAAAGACGGATTTGAATAAAATCCAAACAGGAAGTCCAGTGCGGTGATTGAAGTCTGGATTCAGGAACAAGATGGCGGCGGTGCTTTAAGTTCAGCCATCTGGCTTCTGAAGAAGCTTCAGTCTCTGGATATTTCAGTTCCTTCTGCAGCACGTTTCAGTTTTTTCTTGTCATTTCATGCAGCAGAGGTTTTGTACAGCAACACGTTATGAACAGACAGAGCGTTCTTCCAGTAGCAACACCAAACCAGGAAGCTTCAACCATTAGAGCACTGAGAGGACAGTTCCCCACTCCACCTCCACCTCCAGGAAGACCCCCCTTTTGGCTGCCACATTTTTACATGATTAAAGCTCTTTTTTTATCATTCTACTCTTGCAGCAGTTTTATTCTGGAGCGGGCCGCTCACGTACCAGGGGCCGACCATGTGAAACCACCATGGTAAAACCACTGCTGAAATTACCGCCACGAACAGGAAGCACATTAAAATGCGGGCATGCGTCAGTCCGGAGGGACACAGGCAGCAGTCTGTGCTGAACGGGGAATCGTGCTGCTTCTGCTTCAGTGAGTGGTTGAGTGAAGAGCAGAAGTGAACATGTGATGGAGAGCTCAGAGGAGTGTGTTCCCGCCGCAGCAGCACACAGTAACTCACCGCTAAGCCTGTTGAATGTGCTAAACGAACCGTGCCGTGTGTTAACGGGGTTAAGTGCGTGAAACATGAACTTTCTGCTCAGGCTTTAAATGTGAGGGACATATAAAAGGCTCCAGCCTGAGCGGCCATCGTGTGGCGGTGTGTTCTGGGCTGGAAGCAGCTGCCGCTCTACATCAGCTTTCTCCTTTCTTTTGGAAAAAAGTGAGTGCAGATTCCTTCTCATGTTCTGAGCGACTGCGCTGCATGTCGCAACAACGATCAGCAAATTACTGCAACACTGAGCGAACCTGAGGAGACGAAGACAGCCAGCCAGGCTCTGCTGTCAGGACCAGGATGCAACAGCGAGCCCAGCCTCAGCAGGACAATACCAACCTTAAAAATCAACACATCATACCTGGTGAGGCTCAGAGGCACAGATTTCAGTGTGTGTGTCTGAGAATGCTGCAGGGTGTAATCACAGAACATGCTAACCCGTCTCACAGGGTTCCTTATCTCTGAAAAGCTCATTTATCATTGATCTGACGACAGCAGGTACAGTGTCTGTGATCTGAGAGTCGACTGGAGATAACAGAGAAGTGCCACGTGATGTGTGTGTGTGTGTGTGTGGGGGGGGGCCATGAATACAGGTGGGAGCAGGCGCCAGTGTGTTTTCATCAGACCGTGGTGGGTCTTTAGCTTCTTCACTTCCAGCCAGGACTCACAGTGAGTTGATGAACCAGACAGCGACGGAGTGTAAACCCTGTTACTGGGTCGGCCTCTGGTCACCCGAGATGCGTTTTGCAGGAAGCCGGGAGGAAAGCGGCCCTGCCTGACACCGTGACGTCCCTCCAGCCTTCAGACGGCTGCTGGCTTTGATTTAATGTCACTAGGGCTGGGTGCTATATCGAATTAATTTGATTTTATATTATCAATCGATGTGAAAAATATTAAATCACAACATCGAGTTTCATTTTTTCTGTCCCTCCGCCATTTTTACCGGACGCGTGTAATACACACAGTCGCCACACCGGAGGACTGGCGCTGGAGCACAGACTACAGTCAACTTTCTCTTACAAATGAGAAGAGTTAGAGAAGAGTCACCAGCCGGGGACGGAGAAGGCTCGCTCTCCCCCGCCGATCGGATCTCTCCCGGCGCCACGAGAGTCCCACACCGCGGCGCTTTTAACGGTGAAACACGGTCCGTTCCTCATCTTCTGCCATGATGCACTCGGCCGAATTATCAGAAAAGTAAAGGAAAAGGCTGATATAAGGCACAAAATGAAATAAAGAGCGCAAATATGATAAAAATTAAAATGAAACTTAAATCGCGAGTCTTGTCAACGCTTAACTTTGATCCGTGTGGGATTTGAACCCATTTAAATTTGATCTATGCGGAATTTTTTTATAAATTGTTTTTTTCCTCTAATTTTCCTTTTATTAAAGGTGCATTAAGGAGTTTTTCAACTTTAAAAATACTTATTTTCCACCATAAATATGTTACACATTTTTAATGAAGTGCACAATGTGTCCTGACATATTCATTACCAGAACCTCTAACAGGCTAAACTGTCACTTGAAAGTCACAGTGCCGGTCCAGCACCAGCATTTTTTTGGGGAGAATTTGAAAGGAATGACGTAATGCACGCTCCAGCTGGTTAGGTTTCGTTTTGTCCGCCATTACTCCACCAGATGCTTAGTGAGCAACAACTGAGCAGGAACTGCCCAAGGCCTGCAGGGGGCGCTGTTTCGCATAAAACGTGCAAACTCCTTAATGCACCTTTAATTTATTTCAATTCAGTGCCCATGCAAGTGTTCTTGTTAAAATTACCTCAGTAAATAGCTATATTGCCTACACAGTTAAATGCTGATGTTTTGGCATTCAATAAAATATCCTATTTTTTGAAAAATGTGTAATTGTGTTTCTTTGCGCAGAAAAAAAATTGATTAAAGTCATTAAACGGATTCCAAGCAAAAAAAAAAAAAAAAAAGAAAGAGATTTCATTTTTTGGCTATATCGCCCAGCCCTAAATGTCACTCATTTATACTGTTAGTCAGTGATTGGTGGAATCCTGACTAAGCTCCGCCTCCTCTGCTCTTTCATAGCAGGGTATCAATAGATGTTAGTTTATTAACATTTGGTGTTGGAGTTCATTCTGGGTTTGTTAGTTGTTTGTTTCCGAGTGGCGGGGCGGGAGCAGTACCAAACCTCGCCCATCGGCGGAGCGGTGGGCCACGTGGCGTTCGGGGTTACTGGGTCGGCCTCTGGTCACCCGAGATGCGTTTCGCAGGAAGCCGGGAGGAAAGCGGCCCTGCCTGACACCGTGACGTCCCTCCAGCATCTCATCCAACGTTCAGTCAACCTGAAGAGCGTTCTCACTCCGCCCCCCCCCCCCCGCCGACTCCAGCCACGTCCACAAAGGCTGAGCTCACTCAGAGCCTCGGCTGCTTCTGGGCGACTGCCGTGTGAAGAGGCTGACGTGCTGAAGACCCACAACACTCAGTCTTACACTGCAGATGGTTTCACTCCCAGAACCTGTGAATGGATCTCAGAGCCGCCCCGACTCAGGAGGCTCACCTAGAAACACCCCCGGGGCAACAAGCGCCGGGGCAACAAGCGCCGGGGCAACAAGCGCCGGGGCAACAAGCGCCGGGGCTTTTAGCTCCAACTGCCCCTGACCGCTGCACCGACCACAGTGTTTACTGCAGGGAATGTCAAAGCTTTCTAATAAACAGCTCACACACACACACACACACACACACACACACACACACACACACACACACACACACACTCAGCATTACTCAGAAGCATGTTTCATTACAGCTCCCACAGAGCTCAACAGGACGTCTTCCAACCAAGAGAGGCCGTTTAATTGATGAAGAGTGACTCACAATCACACTATTAATGAAACTAAGAACTGTGTGTGTGTGTGTGTGTGTGTGTGTGTGTGTGTGTGTGTGTTGGAGATTAGACCAGATTCATTTAATAAAACTCAACCCATTTTTCAAACGATGTCGAGCATGGCACATTCAGGCCATCTTCACATGACACACACTCACACACACACACTCACTCACACACATACACACACACACACACACACACACACACACACACACACCCACACACACACACACACGCATAACGACGACATTGTGAAGCAGCATGTGTAAACATGTGTTGACCTCTGGGGATCATCGTCAGCAGAGTGTCTCCTACATGTGGATGGAAGCTCTAAACGTGAACATCCTCCCACCAGGGGAGACAGGTCCGAGTGTGAGGCAGCTGCAGATCAGGACAGCGCAGCCTGCGAGGCTCCAGCCGTCACACCCAGGCAGAACATGCAGTCCGCACACACGCACACAACAAGAAGGCATGGAGGAGCGCAGTGCTGAGTGATCTGAGCAGCATGGACGGATCTGTCCTGCAGGACTGGCTCCGCTGCAGAGGACAGGCAGCGGCAGTGTCCATCAGTCAGAGCGCACGGCACGGCGTGCACACACACACACACACACACACACACACACACACACACACACACACACACACACACAGTTTACTGTAACACTCCAGTCACAAAGGCAACATCAACACGTCTGTTATCTGCTTCACTGTTCCCAGTGTGTGTGTGTGTGTGTGTGTGTGTGTGTGTGTGTGTTTTATCTCTCAGCAGGGATGTTTCTGATGGTCTTTTCCTCGCTGCTGCCATAAGTGTGGGTATAATGGCCGCTTTGTTCTGGGACGTAATCGCATTAATATGAAAGGCAATCGCTGCAGATAGCGGATCGAATGAGGCCAGATCACATTCAGATGAAAATGAGTTCATCAGAAAAGCTGTGTTTTCACAGAGGAAAAGGCTTTTAGACTGAAAGAGGACATCATGTGCAGCTGACGGCTTTCAAAAGTCCTTCCAAGCAGTTGTAAAATAAATTTAATGCAAACCTTTGAACGTCTGCTGAATGTGAATCGTCTGCTCGCCTCGGCGGAGGAAAGAGGCTCTGTCTTCGTCCTTCTGATATGAAAAACTGCCAGCAGAAGCGAGAGCCGCAGGTATTTGAAGAACGTGTTAGGATTGATCTCTGCAGGAGTTGTGTTTCTCTCAGCGGCTGGTTTTCACAGCAGGTGCGGCAGGTGTGGTCAGAGAGATCGGCGCCCGCCGTCTGAACAGGACACACTGCAGCAGGCGGGCTCAGCTGGGGGGACGGGCCATGAGACCACCGCAGGGACAGACCGTCACTCCGTCAACATCGCATCGCAGCAGCAAGCAGATCCGAATTTGGTACAAGGAGAAAGAAGAACACCGTCTGGGAGAAGATCCATCACACCGTCAGAGCTGAGGAGGGAGAACACTCTGGGGCCCGATCCCAGACCTGCTGAACCCGGAATGGGAGGAGCCTCCTGAGGTGCCTGCTCTCAGTGGGGGGCAGCAGCGCCCCCGGAGTCTCCGTTGGTCTGGACCTTCACTCCAGACCAGGCCGTCTGGGGGTCCTGTCAGGACCAGCTGCTGCACATGGCGGAGCTCTGAGGAGCACTGCACCAGGCAAACAGCTCCACCATCAGGAAGGTGGTCTTACTACACAGAAGCCTCACAGATCAGGCCTGCAGGAGATCACTTCCTTTTCCCTTCTGTGGTCACAGTTCGGTGACTTTCAGCACATGCAGATCTTTTTGACATGAATTCTATTCTACAAGTCTTCTTGTTTTCCATCTAAAGGTTGAAATGGTCCAGTGGGCACTGACCTGACCGTAAGAGGAAACCAGAGGAGCTGTGGCTCAGCTCTTTCAGTTCCCGGGTTAAAGGTCAGCAATCTTCCTCTGCTCTGCGTTCCAGCTGTCCTCATTCAGCCGCCGGGTTGTGCAGACACCTGGCATGAGGTGGAGCTGGATGGCTTCGTCTGCTCCTCCGTCACATCAGGTCTGTCTTCTTCACGGTTTGGCAGGAAGGTTTTCATTTCCACTCCTTTCCTGTTCTCATTTGGTGGAGTTTAAAGTTTTTAGCAGATGAATCCATTATTCAGTCATGTGAATAATAGAGGAGCCAGATGTCAGACGCCGTTCTGCTGAGACTGTCCATCATGGGTCGGCGGACGCAGCGTACAGAACAAACTGAGGCAGTGGAGCAGAGTCTTTCTGCAGTGTGTCAGTGTGTTATAGATCTGGCAAACACAGCAGGGGGCCTGCTGGCGGCCGACCTCGTGCCTGATGAAAACACACTATGAGAAAACATCAGCATGAGTGGCGTTCTCCAACCAGCGGCTCTGCTTTCAGTCACAGCAATCAGAGATCACATCATCCTCTTATCAAAAGACTGGACACACACACACACACACACACACACACACACACACACACACAGAGGTCTTACCTCCGTCTTTTGAGCAGAGTGATGAAGAAAACTCCTCAAAATCATAGTTTTCTAAGAAAATGACTCATAGTTTTTTCACTTCCAGCACAAAGAAGGACAAACACCAGCCCACATCAGCCCACACCAGCCCACATCAGTCCACATCAGCCCACATCAGTCCACATCACATAGAATTCATCAGGTCCAGGTCCAAACCCCGTCCTCCACTAAAGTCCTGGTCCAGATCCTGTCCTCCAGTCCAGTCCTAGGGCCTCATTTATCATTCCAGATGTGTGTGTACTGGGCACATACGTACTTTCCCACACACTGTCTGGAATCTTTCTGCTTGTACGTCGTTGCAGGAATGTGTATCAATAGAAACACAACTCTGATCATGTCTCCTTTCATTCAAAACCACCAATTAGTGAATTCATCTGGTCGAAACAGACATTCTGGATGTGAAAGACTCCAAACGAAGCCGTGGCAGACGTGTGGCCAGAGTGCAGCGCTCTGAGTGTGATCTGATCACAGCTTTCTCACCCGAAAGATTTATTTTTGCCCATAGGTTCTGTTGGGTTCTGTCTGGTTCTGTGGAGTGATCCAAACACTAGAGCCTTCAGAATGTGTTTGCCATATGAAGACTGGTAGTCCAGTGGCAGGATTCTGGCCTCTCACAGAAGTCCACGGTTCAATACCTGGTCAAGACCAGAGCGGGGCTGAAAACACCCTCCTTCCTTTGATCGGCTCGATATGGAATCATAAACTCGATCTTTGACCGTCTGTCCTACTGTGTGTAGTTTAAAGTGGAAGTCTTGCGTGAGCAGTCAGATCTCATCGTTCAGGGTGGAGAATCAATTCTTTTGGTTGGTTCTTTTCTGATATCGTTGACTTTGTTTTGCAGCCACTGTGCAACGCTGGACAAAAGCTTTGGAAGGTGAACACATTCACTTCGCTGTGACTGTCTCACACTGCCTGCCGTTTCTTTTAAATCATTACGTTTTTCTTTTGGTCATGTTGGTCATGTTTGATAAAAATTTCATGATCAATATCACTGTTTGGGCTCAGTTCTCAATGTAAACATCGATTATGATTTTTTTTTCTTTTAATAATACACCAAGTTCAACTTAGTTTCCACAATGTACAACATCAGTTCTCTGAGAATCTCTTCAATATTCATGTAAAACTGGTCTGTGTCTGAGAAATCGCGAACTGAGTTGAAAATCAAACTGAATCGAGTCTAAATGGATTTTAGAAATCCGCTCTGGTTAGAGGGTTACTGTTGCAATTGAATTTACAGCATTATTTCTTACAATACCAAAGCAGAATTGGTATTTTCACAAAAATATTGACACTGGATCGTATCAAGCCATATCGGCAATCACCTCAACTTGAGAGTGGGTAGGAATCGTGTCAGGAGGTCAGTGTGAAGCCAGCTCCAGCCAGGATGCTCTTTTCTTTAACTTTTTAACTTCCGTTTCCCACTGAATCCCCCCCCCCCCCTCTTCAGCAGGAGCTGTAGCACCAGTTTCCCAAAGTAAATATGAATAGAATGCTGCCATGACCTGGACCGACAGCCCAGAAGAAGCGAGGCACATCCAGCTCTGTTCTCTCCGGATATCTGGCACCGAGTTTAACGTGAAAACACTTCTTCAAATTTAGAGGTCTGTACGCCCAGTGGGCAGTTTACAGAAAGCTTCCCTGACTGAGCCGGGATATCAATAATTCAACAGACTGGACCAGCGAGCGCAGCATCGTCACATGCTTCTCTTCTCGCTGTACAAGAGGCCTCCGTCTGCAGGAGGCAGGCGGTGCTGAAGCCGGAGCTGAAGCCACGATGAACCCGTGTTTCAAGGCATTGCCTCAGACCGCCACCGGATCCAGGACTGGACATGTCCTTTGTGGCGGCTCAGCTCGAGGGAAGACTGCACCCTGCGCATGTTTCCAAAGGCGTTCATGAAGGTGCTTGGAGATTGTACTTTGCAGAAAGCATCGAAATTCATCCCACTGTAACAACCCGTCAGTCTGCCGTCAGTTTCAGGATCACAGCAAGGCTAAAGCAGGCCACCATTGTTCTGGTTCACCTCGCAACCTCAACCATGAACACACTGCGCTCTGCTGCCTGCATGATGCTGCTGTGTGTGTGTGTGTGTGTGTGTGTGTGTGTGTGTGTGTGTAGACGAAACACAGAGCACAGAACACACACGGCGGAGCTCCAGAGAAGAGAAACCTGCCGCTGAGGTCAAAGAAAGTCAGGGAAGAGCCAGCCAAAGCTCCAGAAGCAGCATCACGTGCACACTGATGAGTGCATCTCCACAGGAGTGACTGTGCAGAAGAGTAATGGAGGATTCTCTCCTGTGGAGTGGACTTCTGGGATATCAGCTGACGATATCAAGAACCTGCATTTGTAAATCATTTCATTTACTATAATAATTTCAACCCTACAAGGTGATGGAGAAGGAACTGCCGATGGATGAATACTAGACGCGAGGTAACAGTCAGGAGTTCTACATGATGGAGTCAGGAGTCGGCACTCACACTGTGAGCTGCTCTGACCTACGTTCAACAGAAAACCAGCAGAAAGGGTGAATTTGAAAAACTGGAAACTGATTATGATCAACTGAAATACTGGGAAGCTCTTCTGGATTGCCTCCCTCATGATGCTGTTTTTTATTGCTATTAATGTTAACATTGGTTAAAGGGGGGGTATTATGCAAAATCCACTTTTTTGAGCTTTGTATAAAGCTATAGTGTCACTTCCTCATTAAAAAGACGCATGGAGTTGTTTCCAAAACCATTCACGCATATTTGAGCAATCCCTGAATAACCCCCTGACAGCCATGTTGAGGCTGAAACACTCGGTTCTGCACAGCTCCGCCCATAATGCGCAGCTCCGCCCCAGCTATGATGTAGTCTGCACAGCTCCTCCTGCACAGCTCGTGCTGCCCCTCTCCTCTCAGGGGCGGGGGAAATACGTAGCAAATACGAGGGGGTACCCAAAAGTTCCCGGAATGTGACTGTAACTTTTTATTTCTGACATTTCAAAATAAAACATCACCGTCGCCTTCAAAATAATCTCCATCCGCCTTCAAAATAATCTCCATCTCCAGCGCTCCAGCCGTGTCTCCCACTTCACCAATGCGTTGTCAGACCCGTGCGTAATTGTGCCATTCTGGGCCGGCTGTGATTTTTCTGTCCCCTCCTCCACATCTGCAAACCGCTGTCCCTTCAGCTGCTTCTTCAACCTGGGGAATAAGAAAAAGTCACTGGAGGCTTCATCTGGCGAATCAGGCGGATGGGAGAGGAGATTCATCTCATTCTTCTCCAGAAACTGCGTGAGGCGCAGCGCCGTGTCCGCTGGCGCTCTGTGGTGGTGGATCAACCGGCTCCACTCCGCCACGACGCTCTGCTTCCTCCTCACATCCTCACGGAGCGTCTGAGGACTTCCTGTAGTAGTCCTGGTTTACAGTCTGACCTGGAGGGACAGACTCGCTGTGGACGAGACCCTGGACAGCCGAGAAGCAGCTCAGCATTGTTTTCACGGCTGAGCGGACCTGACGCGCCGACATCTGGCCCTTCTCAAACCCCCGGACCACTCATGGACCTGAGTCTTCCCCAGAGCAGCATCCTTGTAGGCTTGCTGCAACAAGCTGAGTGTTTCTGCTGCTGTTTTTCCAGCAAAAAGCAGAATTTAATGTTTGCGCTGCTCTGGCTTCCCAGGTAATGTTGCCATTTTGGAAAAATCGCAGACCGCCGCTGCACTCTGTTACTATAAATAGCGCCTGACAGGCGTCAGTGTCACTCTGGGAGCTCAGCTTTTTCACAGATATGCACGAGGCTTACCTGCAGCACATCTGACGGCCAGAAGTCCAAACTCATTATTATTAGTATTTTATGACCAAATTCCGGGAACTTTTGGTTACCCCCTCGTAGCTGAGATGGACGCTCTGAGGGGGGCGTGTCTCCAAGCTGAGGAGATTCTTAAAGAGACAGGGACCCATTTCCAGTGGTTTGAGGCAGCCTGATGCAGAGGAACATTTGATTTAAGTTGTTTTTGACACGTAATACCACTCCTTTAAAGCCAATGTCCATCATCATCACACTGCCTTGTGGCGGTGCACACACAAACACCAGGATCTCAGAGAAACAATGCTGAACACACCCAGACTGGGCCAGAAACGCTGATCTATCGATTCTGAATCCATGTTCCGCTGAATGGCTTGATTTCAAGTCAGAAAATTGTAAAATCAATCTTTTAATGGCTTTTCCTTTGTCAGTGCTGGGTAATGAAGTTCAGAGCTGAGCAGTCTCACATGGCCGGCCACAGATCTCCTCATAGGGGTCATTTGAGGTGGGGATGGAGACGGGGGACGGTGGGCGGGTCCCCCAACTCTCTACCAGCATTCACTTTGTCTCCACCACACACAGACTCTTCAGTGTAAGCCCAGTTACTTCACTAGTAACAACATTACAAAATCAACTCTGACACTAAATGTTGTACGGACAATATCTGTGCTTCGTGTTCTACAAATATTCTGCAACAACAGAGCAGATGAACAGCTTGGAGCACCGGAAGCACTGAGCTCCTGAGGGAGGCGGGTCGAAGGAGAGATTCCTCCAATCAGTGATTCACAAGATAATGAATGACATTAAATTAAAGCAGCCAGCCCTGTTTAATGGCTGTGGATCGACCATCGCTCTCTGGTTAATAAACACACTCAGTGTGCGAACGACACCGCGGCTCAGAGCAGGACTTACACTAAACACAGCCATTAGGACCAGCCTGTCCTCTGCTGCCTCCTGTCAGCACACATCACATCCAACCTCCACACACATCAGCTCTCAACCAAATCTGAACCAGAACCAGAACATGTCAGCCTGTCTAAAGGAATCCAATCAGCATCAACATGCGCAAAACAACCTCTGAAAAACTAGAATCAACAATCCAATCAATGGTAAAACACACACGACAAACATAATAAGGAAAAAAATCAAGCTGTGTAACCCGCTAATGTAATAATCTCCGCAATCATTAAAAAAACGCAGCATTTAAAGGTGCATTAAGGAGTTTTACAACCTTAAAAATACTTATTTTCCACCATAAATATGTTACACATTTTTAATGAAGTGCACAATGTGCCCTGACATATTCATTACCAGAACCTCTAACAGGCTAAACTGTCACTTGAAAGTCACAGTGCCGGTCCGGCTCCAGAATTTTTTTGGGGAGAATTTGAGAGGAATGACGTAATGCACGCTCCGGCTGGTTAGGTTTCGTTTTGTCCGCCATTACTCCGCCAGATGCTTAGTGAGCAACAACTGAGCAGGATCTTCCAGAAAGTCAGAACAGACTGGCTTCTAGCACTGCCACAGCTCCACACAGACTCCACCAGGGAGAAGACACTTACATCTTACTTGAGCGCTACTAAAAGAGTGAGGAAGGAGTTCCCCTCTTCCGTGCACGGGAGCCACAGGGGCAAGTTTTTCACTAAGCTGCATTACGCCCAAGGCCTGCAGGGGGCGCTGTTTCGCATAAAACGTGCAAACTCTTTAATGCACCTTTAATGCAATAGTGCTAACAGTTATTGATAGCGTTTAGAGGCACGCAGATTAGCGCTTACCTTGAAACAGAAGCAGCCAAAAAGACATCTTTTACTGCAAATCATCCTCAACTGTTAGCGCTGAAGTTTATCAGCGCGAGCGCTAACGGTCCAGCGCAGTCAGTTTCCCTTTCTGATGTTCTTCTTCTTCTTCTTTGGTGTTTTATGGCAGACAAGTGGCGTTTAAGGCATAGCGCCCCCACGCTTCAATGGTGAGGACAAGTACTGCATGCAGGCCGGCATCTTTATAAAAGTGAAATAGTGATGCGCAAATCATCTGCTAAAAATGGCCTAATTCTGCATATGATCCATGATTATGATCATACAAAATAATAATAATAATAAAACAAAGGGAATACACGGGGGGAAACAGCATTTTGTCAATGTTTAGCAGCCAGTAACTCAGCATCCTTCAACCAATATATTCACTCTCTCTCCTCTGGACGTGTCTGAACCATCTCAGTCTGGCCTCTTTCACTTCATCTCCAGAGCCTCTGGCATGTGCTGTCTCTCTGATGTTCTCATCCCTGATCCTGTCCATCCTGGGGATCCTGTCCAAAGAGAACCTCAGCATCTTCAGTTCTGCTACCTCCAGCTCTGCTTGCTGTCTTTTCCTCAGGGACACTGTCTCCAGACCAAACAACATGGCTGGTCTCACCACGGTTCTGTAGACCGTTCCTTTCATTTTAGCTGAAACTCTTCCATCACACCTGACACTGTTCTCCAGCGTTCCAGCCTGCCTGTACACGCTTCTTGTCCTCCTTTCCACAGTCTCCATTGCTTTGGACCGTTGACCCGAAGTACTTAAAATCCTCCACCTTCTTGATCTCTTCTCCCTGATTACAAACACTGATATTTTTAATAATGCACCAAGTTTGAGTGAGTTTTTATTATTTACAGCTTCAGGTCTCTGAGATCCTCTTGGCGCCGTGTCTGAAAAATCGTGAAATGAACTGAATCTGAATGGATCCCCAGCTCCAGTTGGAGGGTTACTCTTACTGCATTATTTCTCAGAAAATCTCTTCCAATACTAAAGTAGAACTGGTATTGTACCTAAAGTACTGACACTGGATCGTATCGAGCTGGAAGTGTGTCAGAATGTATCTGTGGTGGAGGGTGTGGTGTGGCAGCCGGGTCCAGCCGGGTCTGCCCTGCACCTGAGCCGAACCACGGCCTCCACCACAGCACCGCATCGGGAGGCCAGTGGTGACACCCAGCTCCAGAAGACACCCAGCCGACCTCTTCCAGACGTCTGGCTGAGCTTCGAATCACAAAATGCAGCGAAAAGGCTGTGAAACTGCAGTGCAAGAGCAATGAACACAAGGTTTCAAGTTTAATTACAATCATGTGAATGTACAGCCTGACAGCCTGCGTTTGTCCCACAACCATCAAATGTGATGACCTGCAGGAGAGCCTGCAAAAGGTAGAAAAAGGCAAATTCTTTCAGTTTAACAGAACATCTAAAGATCTAATAAACACACAGCGACTCAGACTGGGTTTAAGTGCAGATGAGGACATTGTTGTCAATGTAGTGACTGTCCATGACATCAAGACCTACTATTATCGAAAAAGTCCACGTTATGAGGACATATTGTGGCCTGGACTCTGTGAAGTCTGTGGTTCCTAACTGTTGAGGTTAAAATAAAGCTTTTTGTGCCTTTTTCCAAATGAAAACCGTCTGAAGGACAGAATCATTGAGCACAACTGAAAATGGAACAAGAATAATAAAAAACGAACAGTTTCCATCCCTAATCAGGATATAAAACGAGCTACATACGGAGCAGCAGACAGCTGCCGCCTGTGATCCTGGTTCTGCAGGTTTCTTCCTTCTAAAGGAGCATCTGGTCCTCTGTGGACCTGTAGGAATGACTGAGTTCTACTTATGAATGAAGTTGAATTGAAAATATAGAGTTTTGTCCAGGACTGGAGTAGCCCGTCTCATCCAGAGCAGGTTTGGCACGTGCACGAGGTAACATGCTCCCTCATGTCTGCGAAAGCTACGACGAGTTCCCTTCCTGTCAGAATCCAAACCAAACACTGGTCCTGTAAAGGCGTCCAGTCCTTCCTCTGAGCACGTCTCCAGCACGGTGGTCAGAGAGGCTCTCCCTCTGGAGTTCAGGTTTGACTCCACGGTTGTGACTGCTGCTGAGATTCTGAGAGGCGTTTCTCTGTGTGGAGCCGCTGTGGGAACGATCGGCTCCGCTCAGAGCCCGAGCATAAAGAGAGGAGGCCAGCACAGACCTGCACTGTCGTGTGGGACTCGCTCAGCTGTGTGTGTGTGTGTGTGTGTGTGTGTGTGTGTGTGTGTGTGTGGAGGTTTCCCAGGGCTGAAGGGCTCCATTGAGCCGGGCTGCCCTGCTCTCTCTCATTGCCATGCAGAGGGACCAGCTGCCCACACTCGGCTGTGACGGCTGAAATATTTACCACTGTTTGCCGTGGACGTCCTGACTGACAGCCCAACCCTTCACACCCTTCACACCCTTCACACCCACGCCCCCTCCGAGCGCCTCTCCCCGATCCCCAAAACTCCCCCGGCCCGGCCGCAGCCTATCAGCTGTCTCCGGGCGCCGCACGCTGCTTCCGTCCATAATGGAGTGTGTGAGTGACAGATTTTAATCCTGTCCCATTCTAATGATATTTACCCCCCCCCCCCCCACACACACACACACACAGTGTGTCACCACTATCAAAATGTCACAGGCAGATTTACAAGTGCACGAGCTGGCAAACAAAGCTTATTTCAGTGCGGGGCTTTAGGGCGGGGAGAAAATCCATATGTACTACAAATCAATGGGGGAAATTTATGGCTGGCACCTGTGGACTTAAGATTCTGAGCGGCCCGCATACACACAAAAGAAGAAATGAGTTGGATGTGCTGGAGCTGTGGGTGAGGACGCCGATTCCTCTTCGCTCCGTCTTTTACTGTCATATGCACAGAAAAGCAGAACGCCGCCGTGATGAAGTGGAAGAAAAACCAACTGCAGCAGATAAAACGTTGCTCCTGTTTTCTAATGCACCGCTTCACTTCTGCATTAACACATCATTCATTCAGCCAGTCCTCCGTTTTCTCAGTCTGCAAATTCGATGCACGTGCCTCCTTCAGAGTGCACGTTTGACGGCGGTTTCATTCTGTAGAAAGTGCTCGGAGCGTGCACCTGATATGAAGACGCTTCCGTCAGGATGGCTGTCTTCACATCAACACTACGAGCTGATGCTGTCGAGCTTTTCCCTCTTTTTGAAGGCTTCATGGTCAAACAGCTATAAAATGGTGATCTTCCTGTGCAATCGACTTCCACTGTGCTCTAAAATCTCATTAGCACACATCAATGAGGCTCGCTGTAGTAATGACTGAAGACATGCTCCGGCATTACAATAAACACTCCTTTATTTAATCTCATTACTATATATACAGTGCTTCTGCCAGAAAACACTTGGCAAGGCACCAGATCCGATGCGCGGCTGAAAACAGTCCTGAACAGCGTCCTGCTGTCGAGGTCAGAACCCAGAGTGTGTGTGTGTCCGTCCACAGGAAGCGCTGGAAGGAGGGAGTGGACGTGTGATCGCCGTCCAGTCACTCTCGAACCCTTCAAACCCAGAGAGACCAGAGAAAACCAGTCCAACAGGAAGTGCAAGTCCAGCAGCGCCGACTGAATAACGGCCCAAAAACACGGATGGCATGCTTATCATTTACTTAGTGGAGGCCCACAGCGTCCTGCAGTCCCGAGGAGACACCAGTCTGCCACAAGCAGCCGATCCCCCTGCAGTCCCGGCAGGGGCCACCAGGGGTCCGAAGCCGCGGCGCCGCCCGGCTGCCGGCTGGGACTCGCTGGAAACCAAGACGACGCGAGGCTTTCTTCTTCTATCTGTGTCATCTCCTTCTCCCTGGCCTCCCGTCGCTGTCTGTGTCCTACTCATTTCAAACGCCTCTGGGGTGTTGGTGTGATTCCTCCTCGCAGGAGCTAAAAAAGAAATGGCGCGCCTCGAGGGCACAATTACCCAATGCCAGCCGCCATTACTGCGGCTCCTCCACAATCATTTCCTGGAGGAAGAGGCCGCCGAGCCAACGCAGCGCCTCCCTGCCCCCACCGGATAATGGATTTATGATATCCCCCCCTCCATATGGAGCCATGGGCCACATATACATAAACCAACACACACACACACACACACACACACACACACAGAGTGAGCATTTCACTTCAATGCAGCCATATGCTCATAACTCCTGACTTATTCAACCAAACTTATCACAGTGTGTACAGTCAGAGTGTTTCTCCACGGGGTCTCTCTCTCTCTCTCTCTCACACACACACACACACACACACACACACACACACACGCTGTTTACATGTGAGGATTATCTTCCATACCTACAAATCAAACACGAGCCACTCTTGTCCTGATCACACACCGGTGTGTGAGGCGACGTGCGTCCCAGGGTTTACTCTGGGAGGCCTGCTGTAATTTCCGGCGTGGTGATGCACGGCTGGGTTACCACGCTCACCTCTATTAATAGTTACCCCTCTCCGCCCTGAAGCTTCAGCTCACTCCCACTGAGCTCCCCGAACTCTTTGCACCTGAGCGTGAGAGTTCAGACTGGCTGCTGAAAACAGCTCCGTGTTAAGAGCTTGAGGAAAGCGTAACGTGCGAGCTAGCTCCACGTCATTACGCGTGCCGTGCCTCCTGGATGTGGCTGGAGATGACATGCTGTGCTGTAGGAATGTGTGTTTCAGCCATGACTGGAAACAGGTGTAAAGGCTTCTGCAGAGGGAGGACAGCTCAGAGAAGCTTTCAGACAGCGTCACACTGCAGATCCACACCGAGCCCCAGCCGTCTGGGTTCCCCTGCTGCTGTTTACACCGCAAAACATTTCAGACATTGATTTCACACAGGGCGGATGACTCATTCTTATATAGAAAGATCCATTTATGAGCCGAACGAGCCGACAGGACTCCGATCACAGACAGGACGATCAATAAACAAAACTAAAGGATCTTTAACACTGACACTGAAGACACAGTCAGCCGTCAATGGAAGATTTCCTCTAACTTCCTATGAATGACTGAATGAATCACAAAAAAAAAAGAAAAAAAACCCACAAGGGGCTCAGAAAGCCAGGACGCCTGTGGCAGGTCAGCAGTCCCCAGAGACACACTCTTTATTCATTTTAAAGTAATTTAGCAGCGCACATGTCTGCTGAGTCCACTTCTCCACCTGAGGCCCACCGTGGAGGAAGAGCAGTGCGTGTGTGTGTGTGTGTGTGTGTGTGTGTGTGTGTGTGTGTACACACAGTCAGGTATCCTGGTTCAGAGCTGCTATGATCAGTCACACCTACAGGGGGCAGTGTAACGAGAAGCAGAAAGCCCGACTAGACGATCAGAATCGTTTAAAAAAATTACTGGTCACACAAATGTGATGCTAGCACTGCTACAGCTAGCGCCAACATGCTAATGCTAATATCCTGGCTCTGTTATGCTAATCATTTATTCCCACGTCACTGTTTGGCTGATGTTTGACGAGAGTACTCTGTATGAATTTAACTTTCACACATCAAAGCTTCACTGCAGCCTGCAGGAGTTATTTGTGGACGTTTAGCTAGTAGACAGCTAGCTTCAGCAGCTAGTGAGACCTTCACAATGCTGATAATGCTGCTGTGACGTTAAACTGTCTTCTAGACACTAAGTCAGAGTTTTTCCAAATCTCCATTTTGACTGGAGTGCTCCGATACAATTATTTTCAGAGACTTGTAGCTTTGTTTACATGTAAATGAAGCACAAATATCACTGGGTTTCATTGTAAACAGGGGTTAACTAATGATTTGTATATTTATTTGGCTGAGGCTGATTTTCTGCTCTCGTGTTGATGGAAAGTTTACCAACTGGATAAAACTCTGTGATTTTGTGTTCTGAAAATGCATCAGTGCATTAAAGCTAGGGTCGGCGATCTTGGAAAACTAGCATGTATTCAAATGTAGCATTTCCCCAAGGCTCCGCCCAGCTCCCACCCCATTGGAGGAGCTCCCGCTGTTACGGGGGGAACGCACCGGACGTGGAAGCGCCGCGCACGGAGTTTCTGATCGCCTCCCATCTTAACCACCTATCTGACTGCCCGCACACAACGCGCAGGGTGGCGCCGCCTTCTATTTTTCACACGAGCCGCGAGCGCCGAGAACGCGCTTGGCAACGTGCGCACTGAACCAGGGTCAGTGCACGCCATTTGCATGTCCTCACAGGGGGCAGGTCGAATGGCGAAGGGATTTGATTGGTTGAAAAAAAGGTGTCCCGCCAAGACTACTGGTTGCTGTTTTTCCTGTTTTGCTCCTGCTGTAGGGAGCGGATATTTTCCAAACTGCTTTAAAAACACGCTATGAATTGCTTCCCATCGGGTCATAAAGATCATTTTAACCAGAATTAAAAAAAATGGATCTCCTTCAGATCGCCAACCCGAGCTTTAAGACTGGGTGTTTGTTCAGCGTGTAAAACATGTAGTTCATCATGTCTTGGACGCAGATAGAAAACCTGAGTACTGAGCATGAACACAGTGAAACAGAGGCAGCTGCAGGACAGGAGAAGCTCCGCCACACTTCAGGCTTTTCCAGCTCCCAGCAAGGCCAGATGGTGGAGAGGGTGACTTAAAGGCCAGCACATTCAGTTTCTCCATTACACACCAGAAAGGGGCACGAGGAGCCGGATCGGCGGTGTGGGACTCGTCTGCTGAGTTTTTGTCTGCTGCTCTCTCTTTGACCCTGAGCCAAAGCCAAACAATGGCTCGGTATCAAACTGCTCCTGGCTGGCAGCTCCACACTGTGCCTCACCCAAACTCTGATCATCTACACTCTGAGCAGAGAATAGTCTTGATGTTAGCCGGGTTAAAGGTCAACAGAGCCTCAAAGACCAATGAGTCCAGAGGAAAACACAACACCGACACGGAGCCGTGTTCAGGACAGGTGAGCTGCTACCCCTGCTCAACTTACAGTCATGTACCCGGCCTGCCAACGGTCAGCTGCGCAACATCAAATAACCTTCAGAGGCTTCCCAGCAGGGTCTGAATGGTGTCACCAGGCTCATGAAATGATGAATTCATTATTTTCAATACAGGGCAGGCCAAACACGGCTCCCAGAATCATCAGGACTGTATACTGGCAATGTCGGAGGGCGCATATATTCAAAAGTTAAGCCTGATGAAAGGAAAAAATCCACAAGTAAATGCTCAATAACCCAGAGCTTTTGTCCTCCAGAGAAAAGGAAACCTCCTGCTTTTCTTTAGCAGGGTCAAGAAACTCCATCGGTGATGCTTTACTGCCCTGCTGTGAAGGAGAAGCTCTGTTACTGCAAACACACTGAGGATTTACAGCATCTGCTCACGTTCAAAGCTCATTCAGGTCATCTCTTCATCAACTGATAAACTGACACCTCTGCAGTCCCAAACATTCCCCTCCAGAAAAATAAAAAGGATCAATGATCAGACCAAATCATTAAAAGAGACTTCAGGAAAAAAGATGAAGCAGCTTCCTCCGGCTTACTCCTCAAAGCTGCAGGGAACTGGTTCCTTCAACCGTCTGCAGACCGCTCACAGGACGAGATGCTGAACAGCTAAGATCCTGTCCTCACCGTTCTGACATGTGCTCCTGACACCGACTTCTCTGAACGTCAGGACTTTTCATTTGGGTTATTGTACTAACTATAAAAAGGATTTCTTTCTCTGCAGATTGCTCTTTCCATTCTGCATTGCTCCGGGTGTTTTGGAGCTGTGGCTGTACTGACATTATGATTCAAGCTTATTGTCACCGACATCAACAAGCAGAATAAACTCATTTCCCTTCTGGATGCAAAGGACAAAGTCAAACAAAACTATAAAGACCACAACACAGACGATGAACTGTTTCTGGAAAAAATCACAAAGCCACAGCTGGTGTGACTGAAGAGAAAGAGAACGATCTGGACTAACTTCAGTCATATTGCTATCTCAAGACTCAACATTATCACAAACCTCAGGCTCACCTGACACTGTGCTGTCATATTTTCCATATTTTCATATCTATTTCGTTTTATTTTGCTCTCTCACTTTTCCTGCTCAGTGTTTGTACATAAACTCAGAAACATCTGGTCTCAGCTCAGCCAGAGGCAAGACGCTGAGGAAAAGTCAATGTGACCTTTTCGCTCCATTACCAGCCGTCTGGATTAAAAGACTGTGAAGGAGCTCACAAACTTTCTGCATTACAGCAAAAATACACCAAAACACAGACTGAGACTTGGAGAAAGTCTGTCTGAAGACATCAGACATCAATTCACACCAACTGTCCCCACTTGGTTAGTTACATAATAATAATAATAATAATAATAATAATAATTATAATAACAATAATAATGATAATAACAATAATAATTATAATAACGCATTGGTTTTATATAGCGCTTTATTGGACACTCAAAGACGCTTTGCATTGCATATACACTAATGAATTGCACTACTTTAAATAGCTGTCCAGTGGGGTAACCAAGATAAAAACACTTAACTGTAAAGGAGCTAATAGTCGCATTGAAGTATGAATGTGAGAGAAATAAAGTGTTTTCATTGAAATGATGTGAAATGTTTAGTAAATCCTCTGCTGATTTTAGAAATCAGTGACTGACGGATCAAACTTTCTTTGGCAGCTGAGTGAGACACAGGTAAGAATAAAAACCTCTTCTCCTTCTTCTCTTGAGTTAATGACCTGCAAGGACCAACTGAGAAGATCAGAAGGTTAGGAGTGGAGGAGATGATCAGAGACGGCCGGGGCTGCACACCATTCATCAGACAGGAGGCGTTTCAAGCGCTTCAGTTTACCGTTTCAGAGACAGAAAGTCACCATCGAGCCACCTCTTCCAATAAAGTGATTAAAGAAATTCAGAAATACTTGGAGCCTGAAGTTAAACCACGAGCCATTTTCTCCCCTGCTCTGCAGTGGAGACTGGAAGTCAGCAGGTCCTCAGTTCAAACCCAGAGCTCGATCCATCCTGCACCGCTGTTAAAGAGAATCCAGCTCCAGGAGAACATTTCCACCAAGTCTTGAAACACACCAGTGTTCATCCATCAGTGCTCAACTGCAGAAACTTCACTGAGAGCCATCATCTCAGAAATCCTCAGTGTCCCTGAAGCAATCACCACCGTTTGTCTTGTGTTTCTGGAGACTCCACACACTCAGCATCACACTCCACAAGCTGCCCCATCACAGAGGAGACCTGTGTTTCACCAGCCGGGTGCTTTCATGGCCAAACAAAGAGCGTGTGTCCAACGTCCACACACTCTGATCATCACATTCAAACAGGAATAAACAATGAAGGAGTCAACCTACTGAAGTCCGAAACACAAAGGAAACACAAAAAGATTGACAAAGACAAACATCTGCAACAAAACGGACACGTGTCTATCAAGCAGACCGCTTATAGAGCTTATAGAGGGGCAATCACTGCTCCGTCACTGCTACCCAGAGTCTTCTGCAGAAACCTGACTACCCAGAGTCCTCTACAGAAACCTGACTACCCAGAGTCCTCTACAGAAACCTGACCATCCAGATAGAAAGACTTGATTGTGGGCTTTCATCAAACTCCAAACACCAGCATCACTTCAACTGACCGTCAACCAGGAACCGGAGGAAGAGAAGAGAAGAGACGAGGTACATGAAGCCACATGAGGACGTGATAAAAGTGAGGGAGAGCTGAAATAGGCAGAAGATATAAAAAGTTTGTGAAAGAGAAGAGGTGGCTGTTAAAATGAGGAAGGCACACTGTTTGATTACAGTATTTGTTGAAGAGGAATGTGAAGCTGTTTCAAATTGCTTAGCTCTCTTTCTTCGTCCATCATTAGCTCCACACGGAGGAGCACAAAAGCAAATTAAAGAGTGCTCAAATAGAAGATGTGGAGCTCAGTCTCCAGCTGCACGCTCTTCTAAGTGCAGGGAAACAGCATTGTGGAGGTAATGAGGTGAGACGAGGAGGGTCACAGAGAAATGTGGACCTGAGCAGAGCCGTGGTGCCACACAGCTGACGCGTCAGCACTGCAACGCCACATGTTTCTGTTCTCAGCGACACACAACCTTCATGTCAGATGTGAATCCCACACAAGACAGATTACCGGCAGATGTGCCCCGGTGAGGCCAGAAACAGCCTGGTGCGGGAAAGCCTGCCTGCCAGGAGAGAAGACAGAAAACACACCTGCAGAGGACAGGAAGCAGTGTGAAGCAGACAGGAAGTAGCCTGCAGCAGACAGGAAGAAGCCTGCAGCAGACAGGAAGCAGTGTGAAGCAGACAGGAAGCAGTGTCAAGCAGACAGGAAGCAGTGTCAAGCAGACAGGAAGCAGTGTAAAGAAGACAGGAAGTAGCCTGCAGCAGACAGGAAGTAGCCTGCAGCAGACAGGAAGTAGCCTGCAGCAGACAGGAAGCAGTGTCAAGCAGACAGGAAGCAGTGTCAAGCAGACAGGAAGCAGTGTAAAGAAGACAGGAAGTAGCCTGCAGCAGACAGGAAGAAGCCTGCAGCAGACAGGAAGCAGTGTGAAGAAGACAGGAAGTAGCCTGCAGCAGACAGGAAGCAGTGTGAAGAAGACAGGAAGTAGCCTGCAGCAGACAGGAAGCAGTGTCAAGCAGACAGGAAGCAGTGTGAAGCAGACAGGAAGTAGCCTGCAGCAGACAGGAAGCAGTGTCAAGCAGACAGGAAGCAGCCTGCAGCACCTGCAGCAGTACAAAACTCAAGCAGGATCTTCAAACTGCAGCACCATGCTGTCCAACAGAGGACATCCACCCTCAGACGCCTGACGGTCTGCTTCACATCTGAACCAGGAGCAGGTCCTGCTGTCATGGTACAGGAACCACAAAAAGGCCCTTTATTTGTCCACCAGATGGATGATGTGGTCCAACGTGGTCCACAGGGCCAAAACTGAACCAGCAGGGGGTCTGATGCAGTCTGCAGTCTGCCTTTTATGACGTAGAAATGAACGAGAACGAGACAATGGTGATGACAGTGTCCCCGCTTTCAATTGAGGAGTTTACCTGAAGGAACTTCAGTGTCCTCACCCTGTGTGTGTGTGTGTGTGTGCGTGTCTAAATGTCTTGTAGATGTGACTGTGTGTGCCATCTGACAAAATAACCCCTGTCCAGGTGAACTGCCTTCAGTGTGTGGGGATCAGACCTGGACTCTGAGACGGAGTGGACCAAGCAGTCCAGAACATGGACGTTGACAGGGCCAATCAGGATGAGCCTGTTTCCACCAGCTTGTGATCTGAGCGGTAGGTCAGCTTCAGGCTGGTGTTGCGAGGATCACCTTGGTTGAAAACAAACCGACAGCTGAAGAACCAGCCACAGGATTTGAAGGCTGCAGACAAGATTTCAGAAGTTTCACCAGTGAAGACAAAGTCAGGTCCTCCGTCACAACTTCAACTCAAAAAGAAAAGACTGAGCCACAAATCAGCAGCGGCTGCTGGTAAATTGCTAAGGTTGGGCGTTTCATCATTCTTCTATCTATAAATTCTGGTGACTTCTTCTTCTGATGACTTTAAACAGCCGTCAGACGGCACTGGGTCATTTGTTTATATTGTTCATCAGTGATTGGTGGAATCACTACTAAGACCCGCCCCCCCGGGCCGATGTTTGTGGCGAGTCACGAATGAAGGACATGACTTTTTAGCTTTTTTCTCTTGAAATTAATTGATGAAAACTTGCGGGTTTGGAAAAAGATGCAATATAACAAACTGAACGTGAACACAAAGGGAGAAATTTGGTGCATCACAGAAGACGCTCGTCCTCCTGTGAAGACTCCTGCTGCTCACAGTGAGGACGCTACGTGAGCTCCGGCTGTGGCGGACGGTGAAGGTGAAGGACACTGAACGTCACTGAGAGACCTGACCTGAAAAACACCTTCAGTGCTCCAGCTCCAGTGGGAAATCTCCGCTTTTGCATTTGGTTTGCTCAGATTGCCACTGCCCCGTGACAAATGCAATCAGTGGAAGTCCGAGGCACAAAGGAGACTCTTCTGTCAAATGTTTTCATTCAATTTATTTTTAGTGTATTTTTGTTCCCTGGAGCAGGCTGAGGAAATAACAACTTTAAAAAAGTCAGATGGCGACAGCTCTTTTTTTATTTTACCTTGTCTGATTTTAAATTTGCAGGGAGGATTTGAAGGGAAGTTTTGCTGCAGGTGAAACGGCGGCATAATGAATCCTCTGATCAAACTCAGGAAATGAAAAAGAAATAAAACGTGTAAGAAGCGAGCTGCGATTCCCCAGCCTGCGTTCCTGGCCTGACAAACAGAGGCTGGGATCAGCGTCAGCACCGAGAACAAAGGAGGAGCTGCCTCCACATCTGGAGAAGTGTGTGGTGCGGTGGGAGAGTGGTAATAACCCTGATTAGTTCCAGTGTTGATGGCTGTTTATGGAGCTTCCAGGGGAGAGTTGAATAGAGATGGAAATCAGGGCTCAGCCACGGATGATTATCTCGCCACTCCAGATCAAAGATTTGCCTCGGTCTCATCACCGAGGATAAAGAAAGGATCATTTCACTCTACGCCATCAAACTACCTGTGCTCCCTATATTGTTATATGCTAAAAAAGATCTGCCTGCACTTAAAGAAGCAACAATCTGTACAAACACAGTGTGTGTTTCTGCAGACTCCTGACCACACTGAGCTGCAGACATGGCTTCTACCAGCAGGTGCTGAAAATGGCTCCGTGCACAACGCATGAGCCTATGACTATCATGAATAAAGTGCCAGGACTTTGGAATAAAAGGCTAAATTTACAGTGAGACACGACAGAAAAAAGTCCTATTTCAGCCTAAAGCCAGTCATGAAAGAGGTGTGAACGAGACAGACCAGAACATGTATGGATTCTCAAGGAGGTGTGCAGCATGCGGTGTGTGTGCAGTGTGCAGTGTGTGCAGTGTGCAGTGTGTGCAGTGTGCAGTGTGTGCAGTGTCTGCAGGGTGCACAGTGTGCAGTGTGTGCAGTGTGTGCAGTGTGTGCAGGGTGCACAGTGTGCAGTGTGTGCAGTGTGTGCAGTGTGTGCAGTGTGCAGTGTGTGCAGTGTCTGCAGGGTGCACAGTGTGCAGTGTGTGCAGTGTGCAGTGTGTGCAGTGTGTGCAGTGTGCAGTGTGTGCAGTGTGCAGTGTGCGCAGTGTGCAGTGTGTGCGGATGGAATGTTTCAGTGGCATTTCATCATGTGGGTGAAGGCAGTGCCGCTCCCACGGCCTCCAGTGAGGCTTCCAGTGTGGACGAGCTTAATTAAAGTCTAAATCTGTTCAAACCTGCAGCTCCGTTCCCCCAAGTCTCCTTCAGCGTGATCACACAGCATCAGTGTGTGCCAACAGGAATACATGAACGAAGAGATTTAATGCTGCGCTCACGGCACAGAGACGAGCCCTCACACACACACCTTCATGCTGTTCATCATATTTCAGGTTTTTAATCCATCTCAATCACACCTGCAACTAATTCAGTTCCAAAATGATTTTTCTCCAAGTATTTCATTGTTTTTTCTCTCCACTTATTTATTTATTTTCCATTAAGACTGATAATTGAGAAAACAAGAAAGCCTGTTGGGAGGAAGCTGAAAGCTACAGACTGATCCTCCTGCTGCTCCTCACTGAAGCTCTGCGGCGCCTGCCCTTCTAATTAGACATTTCTGTGGTACATCAGGTGACAGGTAGGCACACACACACACACACACACACACACACACACACACACACACACACACACACACACACACACACCTCAGCGTGACCTGAGCTCACAGGTTGACGGTGACTCTCTCTGAAGGTCAGACCGTCTCACAGCGTCCTCGACTCGCCGGCCAAACCAACAACGCCGCACAGCAAGGAGCTGCTGCTCTCTGTCCAACACATCTCACCCCGAAGCTGACACACACACACACACACACACACACACACACACACACACACACACACACACACACACACACAAACCAAAAAGTCACCACTGAACAATAGAAGTGTGACAGAAATGCGATGACGGATCAGGTGAGTGCGTGTCGTGTGTGTGTGTGTGTGTGTGTGTGTGTGTGTGTGTGTGTGTGTGTGTGTGTGTGTGTGTGTGTGTGTGTGTGTGTGTGTGTGTGCGTGAGCGTGTGTGTGTGTGTGTTGTCGTCATGACGTTGGCACTGGAGTGGAGTGGTAACTGTCACTGACGTACTGAGGAGGAAACTCAAGGTCTGTGCACCGCATGACAAGTTAATGAGTCAAAAATGCAAAACGCTCCATTATTCATGCTGTATTTCTGACTCAGTAGTCAATACACGGCTGAAATGGATCGCTGCCAGCTCAGCCCTCCCAAAACGAAACAAAAAACACAACAAACATGAATTAAACATCGTCAGCGATGACAATTTAGATGTTGCATGAATCCAATTTCATGGTGCAAGGAGGATGATTTCCGCCGCCCTCCAGCTGTCAGGCCTCCAGCAGCACTCTGCCGCTGATCAATACTCAGCTCCGACCGTCCCGCCAAGACCAGACACCATCGGCCCAGTCCAACAGCCGGCCTCCTCTGCTCCAGTCAACAACCAATACTATGTGTGGACTGTCTTTAAACACTTTGTTTTATAATTTCTGAGAACATCCATTTCTATTTTTGTTCACATTTCACACTTCTACATTTTCACTCTTCCCTACTACTTCATTTAAAAAATATAGAATAACAATTAAAAAAGAAAAGCAGTTTGTGGCGTTAGATGACTTTCAGAAGAGAACATTTGCTCGGACCTCTGTTGCTCTCATGCTTTCACCAATCGGTGGTTTATCAGGGCTGAGCAGAAGCAGACGGAGGTGTGAAGGTATTTCCTCTGCTTCCCTCACACTGTTTTTTAACATCAAGATAAAAATAGCAAACAGGCACATGCTCGGAGATCCTGACGCACAACATGCAGCTGAGCTCCAGCTGACAGCAGGTTTGCTCCGTCTCAGGCGAGGCGTCACCTTGGCCGTCCTGAAAGCAATCCGCCGCCGTCGCAGGAACGCAGCGCGCCCCTTCAGCTCCCATCAAGTCAAAGTCCTTCTGCCTCCGGACCGGAGACGCAGATGGTTCACGTGAAGGCTGCACCTTTGCCCGAGAGCCAGTTTATTTTCAGAGCTAGTTAAATGTTTAAAGAGCGTGAAGTGAAAAATGGAGGGAATCTAGAGATTCTGAGTCTCCTTCACAGGCGAGCGTGGAGCACAGAGCTGGCAGCGCAGCGCCGGCCGCTCTGCCGGAGACACAGAGACATCACTGAGACGGCCAGGACCTGGACGAGGCTGATCAGGGACAAGCAGACAGCCTGGACATGAACTAAAGACTGATGTGCAGATCAGTTGTCTCTTTGTATTTTCCACAGGTGTAACTTTACAGAGAGGTGGATCTTCAGCGGGATCGAGCCTCTGGTCTGCATCGCGGAGAGGCGAGCCACGTCCACGTCTGGAGATTCTTTAATAGCAATGACAAAAGTAAGACTGGGCCTAGATGTTCAGAATATCAAGAGGACAAAGAGAGTTGGTACAACACCAACAACTCAACCAGCGACTCAACCAGCGACTCAACCAACGACTCAACCAGCAACTCAACCAACGACTCAACCAGCAACTCAACCAACGACTCAACCAGCTCAACCAGCGACTCAACCAGCGACTCAACCAACAACTCAACCAGCAACTCAACCAGCAACTCAACCAACGACTCAACCAACTCAACCAGCGACTCAACCAGCAACTCAACCAGCGACTCAACCAGCGACTCAAACAACAACTCAACCAACAACTCAACCAGCAAGTCAACCAGCGACTCAACCAACAACTCAACCAACAACTCAACCAGCAAGTCAACCAACTCAACCAGCGACTCAACCAGCAGAGACATTCGGGGCAGCAGAGTTTGAACTGTGTGCTGCATTCACACACAAGTCCGGTCAGAGTGCTTCACAAAGAGGAAGACATTAAAGTGATTAAACAACAAAAGACATCAGAAAACAGACGAGCATCTAAAAGGCAAAAGGACTTTTAAAGGATGATTAAAATACCAGAAGAAATAGTTAAGAATATTAAAATGAAGCCCCCTGCAAGATTAGTGTATTTTTTCTTCTGTCATTTTGGTATATTCATCCCAAATCACTTATAAATATTCCATTGTCTGGTCAGAGCCCTGCAGGTCAGGCTGCTCCGGAAACCTTCACAAACAACCGACTCGCTTTCACACATCCCACAGAGAAGCACAACATTTCTACATGAGTGGAGGCGCTGACCACGGAGGACTTTACTGGAAGCTACATGCTACATGCTAAAGAGTTTCAGGCTCACACACCAGTGATGCTACATGCTACATGCTAAAGAGTTTCAGGCTCACACACCAGTGATGCTACATGCTACATGCTAAAGAGTTTCAGGCTCACACACCAGTGATGCTACATGCTACATGCTAAAGAGTTTCAGGCTCACACACCAGTGATGCTACATGCTACATGCTACATGACAGCTGCCTGACCAATAGGCTCATGACGGACCACAGTCTGCAGTGTGTATGGACACTAGCTACACACTGCGCTGTGTGGGCTGCAGACTGCTGCAGGTGACGTAGCGTCGACGCAGAGCTTGTGCAGAGGTGGCTCACAGCAAAGCATCTGCACATTGTTGGAGAATAAATCAAGCTTTATGACATTCAATAGGCAGAGGCATCAGTGTTCGGCGTTGGCGAGCAGCTGCAGGTTAGAAGTCGTGCTGGAACTCAGTGCTTGTGGAGGTGGTGCTGGGTCAAACATTCAAGCAGGAAACGTGTTTGCTCCTCCATCAGGGCCAAGTCCTCCCAGCATGTGTGAGATCCAGAGAAGAAGGAAGTGCGCCATGTGAACGGTGAAGCTCATGACGGCCCTGCTGTGGTGCTCATTCAGCTCAGCCGGTCTGCCCCGGACCCGCTCAGCCGGTCTGTCCCGGACCCGCTCAGCCGGTCTGTCCCGGACCCGCTCAGCCGGTCTGTCCCGGACCCGCTCAGCCGGTCTGCCCCGGACCCGCTCAGCCGGTCTGCCCCGGACCCGCTCAGCCGGTCTGTCCCGGACCCGCTCAGCCGGTCTGTCCCGGACCTGCCGATCTTCAGTCATATCAGCCGACTCAGAGGAGGACCGGCCTTTTGTACTGAAACCACCACAAAATCTCAGCTTCCAGAGAGTTCCATCCACTCAGCGCTGCTCATTTCATTCTTGCAAAGTGTGTGAAGCTGGGTTTGTGTTGGCGTGCTGGCGGGCGGCAGCCGCCTCCTCCTCGCCGGAGCGGAGTTAACCATGCAGCTCCAGCTACGTGGAATAAAGGCCGCTGGTGTTCCTTTCAGCTGGTTTCACGCTGACAACAAACCATTCAGCCACGCAGCATGACGCCACTGAGAGACGAAGGCAGATCTGGACACGTCGGTCCTGAATGTCTCCGGCCGGCGACGGGCACAGGGGCAGCCCACACCTCTCCAGCATTCAGCCGACGACGGCATCCACGTCCAGCAGAGAGCTCATCATGAGAGGCGAAGCTCTGCTTTTCTGCACCGCTAAAATCTTTTCTGAAAGATTTCCATCATGATTAAAAACAAGCTGCTGAGGACAAACAACAAATACTGAGGAAACAAGAGGAAGGCCGGCTTTCACCGGTCTGTGGCCAGAGAGAGGCGGACTGCTTAACGGCAGGGAGATTAACTGCTCACAGTTAGAGAGGTTAACTGCTTCCATCTCTTGGTTCCTTCAGATCAGTTCCAGCGTCTGGACCAAAGAAACTGCGAGACCCACATGGTCCCGTGAGAGCCACATGGTCCTGGTCTGAAACACACCCTGTAAGGGCCAGGTGGTGGACAGGAGACCAGCAGAGCCTAACAGACTCCAGCAGAGACCAGTAGAGACTAGTAGATACTAGCACAGACCAAAAGACCCCATCTGAGATCAGTAGAGACTATCAGAGACCATAAGACACCAGCAGAGACTAGTAAAGACCAGCAGAGACCAGTAGAGACCAGTACAGACCAGCAGAGACCAGTAGAGACCAGTACAGACCAGCAGAGACCAGTAGAGCCCGACAGAGACAGGCTGCGTGGCGGTCTGATCGTGTCTCATGAAGTGTGGAGGTGCCGAGTTCTGGACCTGCTGGCGGCTCTCTCTGATGGAAAACGTCCAGATGGCCGATGTTGACACGTTTCCAACATTCAGTGTTGATTTTGTTCCTCAACATACAAACTTCCAGTATCTGAGAGTGAAGACTGACGGGGTTTGAGGAGCTTCCTGCCTCCTGGTGGCTGAGCAGAGTCTGGTGCGTCGCACAGACTGGTTGGTGCCTGAAGGCTCCTGCAGACTCTAGAGCTATAGCTCTATAACACCTCTATCTGCTCCACTGTACAACATGGGTTTCACGAGGTTAAATAGGACAGTGAGTGTGGATTTCAGTGTGTGGCTCTGCACCGGATCCCAAGGAACAACAGAAGGACACCACAACACACACTTCATGATGGGAGACAGGAGACAGGACCAGATCCCAATGATGTCCACCATCTAAAGAGAGGCCTAACGAGAGAGAGAGAGAGAGAGAGAGAGAGAGAGAGAGTGTGTGTGTGTGTGTGTGTGTGTGTGTGTGTGTGTGTGTGTGTGTGTGTGTGGTGTGTGTGTGTGTGTGTGTGTGTGTGTGTGTGTGTTGTGGTAGTGTGATATGTAACCCCTCCTCCTACACAAAGACTCGTTCAGTGAATCATCATGAGATCAGCAGCATGAAGGCTGAGGCCAGAGCCGGCGTGGAGGCTGATGCTCTGCTCTTCCAGGACTCAGTCAGCTTCTACCCAGGTCTGGTCCTGTAGGGACAGGCACCACATTAGAGGACCTGGAGGTTTCCGGGTCTGTCCCTCATTAGAGGACCTGAAGGCTTCTGGCCCTGCCCCTCATTGGAGGACCTGGAGGTTTCCGGTTCCATTCCCTGTCACATGGGTCCATGGGCCTGGGCCCTGCAGAGCTGCTGTGTCTTGCCGGTGTGTGACTGACGGACTCAGCCTCAGCCTTTCATCCGTCCTCTCTCATGTCTCTGACTGTCTCCTTGTCACCCGTCTGTTCATCTGCCTCTTCAATGGCCGCCTTTGTTCCGCCTCGCCGTCGCTCCTCTCATGTCACAGACTCAGATATGAGGGCAGCCTCGGACACTGCGGCCTTGTTCTGAGGGGAGCGATCAGAGGGTGAGGCCGGGGGTGGGGGGGGGGGGGGGGTCCGAGGCTCGGGTATTTTCCCAAAGCTCCGGGAGAAACAAAGCAGGACATCTAGGTTAGAAAAACACGCATGAATGGCTCTGAAAGGCCGGTGCTGTGCTGCTGGGACTCTCAGCCAGCCTCCACTCCTCTCCGCCCTCTTTCTGCGGGGAAACCTGCGAATATCCCAACCTTGGGGGGGGGGGCGCTTCTCAGAACCAGACCTGGCTCCGTCCCACAATGCATCTGCCGTCACTGGCTCGCCTACACCACACACGGACTGAGAGGCACAGCAGACCTCGACCTGCTTCTGCTCTGCAGAGACCAGTGCTGCAGCCCTGGTGCCAAACCAAGGGAAATGACGTCAACAATACAGACGACAAAACCAAAGGAGCCACACTAAATGACAAGAGGTGAAAACAACGGACAAACCTGGGGAAATTCACTCACTCTGTTCATCTCTTGGCTCTGCAGAAGCTGCTTAAATACTGTAATGTCTGCAAGTTTCACTCTCCTGTGGACTGATGGTCAAAGCTCAGAGCGACACACTCCCAGTGGAGGGACTGAGCTCCTCAAGGTGTGTGAATGTGTGTGAATGGATGAATGTGAATAACAGTTAAAGCATTGTCCATTTCCATTTCCCATTTAGCAACTTTCATTACATCCGGAGTAATTCTCCTCAGACGTGGTAACGATACCACGAGCAGATATTCTCTCTGGTCCAGTCATCAGGTGGCGATGTGATGAATGGCTGCACATCTGGAAACCTGCTGCCGCTCAGGGAGGAGCTGACCGGATCAGAGCCTCCATCCACCACTTAACCTCGCCATCGCCACTTCCATGATGCTTTAATTTAACTTATTGACTATTCAGAATGAAATAATTCACTGCTGTGTGTGCTTACGTTTTAACAGTAATTCCAAACTTCCAAACAGGTCTTTTCTCCTTTATCTGATTCCTCCTCAGTTCTGGAGGCAGTGAAGGGTTCTGATTGGACCAGGGGGAGAAAGTGACATATTGACGTCTACAGGAAGTAAAGAAACTCCACTTCCTGCGTCTTCCTCCATTAACTTTGATGCTGCAGCTTTACAAAGGTCCAGACTGTTGTTCTTCCGTCTTTTCCTTCCGTCCATTTCCTCTGAGGCTCCATTAAATAAATAATCTCTGTTCGAGTCCAACAGTCGCTTTGGGCGGCCATCTTGAAATAACAAGCATGAGCAGAACGCCTGGAATTAACCTAATGCTGAATGAAGGTTTTCATGAAGGGGGAATTTATTCCTAATTAAAGATGAATTAAGACTGATGTAAACGTGGCCATCGACAGGTCCTTCACCAGCACGGAACATCTGGAGGCAGGAAACAGCTGGGGTCCTTGTCCTTCAGCACCGGCTCCTCACTTCACATGTCAGAAATCCAAAGAGGAGAATTCTTTAACGACCGGACACATGACTCTGTTGTGGTGAGCTTTTTGTTCAACACAGCTTTCATGCCACTGAGACGAGCTCATGTGTGAGCTTTCAAATGAATCACAGCCGTTTCTGACGCTGTGCTCAAAGCTGTGCCGTCTCTGCTCTGGATGACTGTTTAGCCTGCTCTTTAATGTGTGAGGTGTGTAAAGTCTCAGTCCGGCCACCGGCCGTCCTGCTTTAGACGAGATGAAGTCAAAGCTTTTTATTATTGATGACATTTACCCAAAGCAAAATCAATCCCACGGCCTGGAGGAGGCCCGGAGACCCCGAGGAGGGCCGGACGCTTTGATTCCAGCCGCTCCATTATTAATGACAGGTCTCACACACACACACACACACACACACACACACACACCAGACATTGGCCGGGTGTGTGTTTGACGGAGTCACTGCAGTGGTCACGGTTTGAGTCATTCCTCACCTGTTTTTCACTGACCGTCTTTTGTCAGCTGCTTGTCTCTTTTGCTGTGTTTTTCATCTGAGTTGTTCTCGACATTCAGGCTGACTGAGCTGTTTTCCCACAGCTGTTTGTGTTTCAGCTGATTAGAACATTGAGCTGCTGTTTGTTGCTTGTCCCATTGAGTGTTTCAGTGTGTTACGGTTTGTTTCAGTTTGGAATGGAGGCTGAATGAAGGCGCTGGTCCTCGTCGGGTTTCCCCGGGTCTCCACGCTCATCACCTGCGGATTTCATCTTTATGTTGACAAACTGCTGAAGCCTGCTTTGATTCGAGTGTCGCCTTCATCTCCGTGCACTGAGATCAGAGTCTGTCAACAACATAAACTGCTGTACGGGGGTGAAACGCTGCTGCACGCATCAGGTTTGAAGGCTCGGGGAGCCGAGAGCGCCAGCAGAGCAGAGCAGAGCGGAGCGGCGGACATGACGGGGTTAAAGAGAGCTGGACACACACCAACACAAACACACCAAGGGTGCTTTTAGTACAATTTGACCTTTAAATGCTGAAATATCCCAGCCTTGGAATAAATCTGCAGCATCAAAGAGCTCCGTCCCCACATGCTCTTTATCCACCAGGCTGTGAAGGGGAGGCTCGGCGCCGGAGGCTGGCACACTGTTTCTGTCTGCTCTGATTTTGAGGTGACAGAGGTCGATGCCGGCCCTCAGTGACCGATCAGCCGTTTTGGGTTCGGCCGTCCGTCGGAGCAGCGACGAGCAGGAATTCACCTGAACGCTGCAGAATTCCTCTCATGTTGTCATGAGGCTTTGTCAGGATTCCGTGTTTTTTCATCTCCGTTATGACGGCAGCGGTGGGCCGCGGGGTCTGCAGCCCCTCGGTTCTGCTCTCCGGAGGCTTTCTCCGGATTACAGTGAACTTCGTTCATCTCAACACGACTCATTCCGTTGATCAACAGACTGTTTCTCAAATGCTCGTTTGACTGCAGCTAATGAATGCTGGGCAGAAGATTCCAGAAGACAGCTCCGAAAATACGCCTGGAAAAAAAGCTCTATCTGCAGACGGCTTTTCTGCTCAACACGTTTTTTGTTTTTTTGTTTTTTTGACATTTTAGTTTTGACCACGCATGTTGCAGACCGCTGGGACGCAGAAACATGGCTCCTCCAGGAGGGGTGGAATGACACGCAATCCTCACAAATACAAGGAAAACATGCAGCTAAATTATGAGAGGAAAAATATCAATGTGAAATTTAAGAAACACAAACTGTGAATTGAATTTCTCCCTCCATCGTCTGAATAAAAATATTGCAGCCAAATCTCATTTGGAGACGTCAGGAGGCTCTTTGCTGTCCCTGTCGTCATCCTGTGTGTGTGTTGGACATTATGAAGTGTTGCTGCAGCAGCAGTGGAGACGGAGGAGCCGAGGGACGCTCCTTGCACCAGAAGGGGACAGTGAATGACAGAACCAGACTGCTGGCCGTCAGCAACTTACTGCAAGCTGACTGAAAGTGCGCCACAGCGCCGAGCTTCAGCGGCTCCGAGGCGAGACTCCCCCTCAGAGGGCTTCACCCCCACTGGGGTCTCCCTGCCGGAGACACCTCTCCTCCATGGAGGGCTTCTCCCTCACATCTCCGCCTCGTCTCTGTTTAGGCTAAAAGTTGGCTGAAGGCGATGCTCTACATTTCAAGTTCAACAGCATCATAGATTTCTGTTTTTAGGATCAATATTTCAGAATCAATTTACAGAATAAAATTAATGCGTGAGGATGAGAATGGGGATCCAATGAAAACTGGACAATAAAGAAGGCTTCCCTTCAGCAGCTCGGTACTGTTTGCTTTACAATAGAGGAACCTGGAAGCGATTCATCTTCAGACGTCAACACATTTTCAGCCAAAGCACAACTTTCTCTCAGTGGCATCGTGAGCAGCGCACGTTAGAAGAGTCAAAAGAGTGGATTTCTGCTGCTTTCTGGTGTTTCGTGCCTCCACCTGGTGCTCGCGCGCCCTCAGAGCGGATGAAATGAGCGGAGAATCCTCAATGTGCGCGTTTTGACAGCGCGTCCCCGGAGAGACGCGCCTTGTTCCGTCCCTGCGGGCTGCGCAGCGCAGCGCCGACACACAACACAGGGTGTGTGTGAGACCTCAGATCACACCGATACCCCCTCCCAGCCCACCCGGTCCACAAAAACCCTCAGGAAGACGAAGGCGCGCGACATTTTTTTTTTTTTCGTTTTTTTCAAATTTCTGTTAATCCTCTCCAATGACAGCGCGTCCGGTCAATAAGCTGCTGGACGTGCGCGTGCTGTCAACTTACAGCCGAGCCCAGCTGTGAGCAGGTCAACACAGACTCAGCTGACAAGAAAACATCAGGATTTACCTTGAGTGAGGAAGTTAGCAGCCCTCAGGAGCCAGGCTCGGCGCGCTCACGCAGCAGCCAATTCCAAAAGCAAGAAGTCCGAGGATAAGTCCTGCACGTGCATTATTCTGACGGAAATCCTCTGTTTTCTGTCTCAGAATAGCAGAATGAAAAGGAGGGAAACTCCGGGAGGAGTTCGGGGTCTCCGCTGTAGAGTGAAATGACGGGATTTTCTCACATTGTCCCTGAAATGAAGAGTCCTCCGCTCCTCTGAATTCTCACAGGAAAATCCTGTTTTCAGCTGTGTGACTGTGTGTGTTCTTAATTCCAGAAACGTGAAAAAAGTTCCTCTCCAGAGGTGAAATTCCGT